>NW_027515538.1:0-76440 GCF_048772815.1 Callospermophilus lateralis
GAACGCTTCAAAATAGAAGAACAAAATTTAGTGAGCCAAGTGAGATTTGTGGACTTGTCATTACCACCACGTATCATCAAGATTGGGTGAAAAAATATTTGCTGGTATTTCGGAAAATCGTTATTTCTTAGAAGCTTTGCAACCCCTCTCAATGAATGTGCTTTTCCACAGTCTGTGGCTAGGGCTACTTGAAGAGGGAACAAACCATAGAGACAAAACTGAGAACTCCTTTATTTTGTCAAGTTTCAAAGAGCCACTACAAACCATGTTGGATTTAGAGTTCCAAATTCATCTATCTATATACCAGAGAACAGAGTGAAACCTAAACATAAAAACTGCTACTGTAGACGAACGCTTCAACCTAGAAGAACAAAATTTGGTGAGCCAAGTGGGATTTGTGTACTGATCATTACCACCAAGTATCATCTACATTGGGTGAAAAAATAAGTGCTGGTTTTTCGGAAACTCGTTATTTCTTAGAAGCTTGTCAACCCCTCTCAATGAAAGTGCTTTTCCACAGTCTCTGCTTAGGGCTACTTGAAGGGGAAACAAACCATAGAGACAAAACTGAGAACTCCTTTATTTTGTCAAGTTTCAAAGAGCTACTACAAACCATATTGAATTTAGAGTTCCAAATTCATCTATCTATATAGGAGAGAACAGAGTGAAACCTAAATATAAAAACTGCTATTGTAGACGAACGCTTCAACCTAGAAGAACAAAATTTGGTGAGCCAAGTGGATTTGTGTACCGATCTTCACCACCACGTATCATCAAGATTGGGTGAAAAAATATTTGTTGGTAATTCGAAAACTCGTTATTTCTTAGAAGCTTGGCAAGTGGGATTTGTGTACCGATCATTACCATCAAGTATCATCAAGATTGTGTGAAAAAATATTTGCTGGTATTTCGGATACTCGTTATTTCTTAGAAGCTTGGCAACCCCTCTCAATGAAAGTGCTTTTCCATAGTCTGTGCCAGGGCTACTTGAAGAGGAACAAACCATAGAGACAAAACTGAGAACTCCTTTATTTTGTCAAGTTTCAAAGAGCTACGTCAAACCATGTTGGATTTCGAGTTCCAAATTCATCTATCTATATAGGAGAGAACAGAGTGAAACCTAAAAATATAAATTGCTACTGAAAACGAACGCTTCAACCTAGAAGAACCAAATTTGGTGAGTCAAGTGGGATTTGTGTACCGATCGTAAACACCAAGTATCATCAAGACTGGGTGAAAAAATATTTGCTGGTATTTTGGAAACTCGTTATTTCTTAGAAGCTTGGCAACCCCTCTCAATGAAAGTGCTTTTCCACATCTGTGCCTAGGGCTACTTGAAGAGGAAACAAACCATAGAGACAAAACTGAGAACTCCTTTATTTTGTCAAGTTTCAAAGAGCTCCTAAAAACCGCGTTGGATTTAGAGTTCCTAATTCATCTATCTATAGAGCAGAGAACAGAGTGAAACCTAAGTATAAAAACTGCTACTGTAGATGAACGCTTCAACCTAGAAGAACAAAATTTGGTGAGCCAAGTGGGAATTGTGTACTGATCATTACCAATAAGTGTCATCAAGGTTGCGTGAAATAATATTTGCTGGTATTTCGGAAACTCGTTATTTCTTAGAAGCTTGGCAACCCCACTCAATGAAAGTGCTTTTCCACAGTCTTTTCCTAGGGGTACTTGAAGAGGAAACAAACCATAGAGACAAAACTGAGAACTCCTTTATTTTGTCAAGTTTCAAAGAGCTACTACAAACCATGTTGGATTTAGAGTTCCAAATTCATCTATCTATATAGGAGAGAACAGACTGAAACCTAAAAATACAAACTGCTACTGTAAACAAACGCTTCAACCTAGAAGAACAAAATTTGGTGAGCCAAGTGGGATTTGTGGACTTGTCATTATCACCACGTATCATCAAGATTGGGTGAAAAAATATTTGCTGTTATTTCGGAAACTCGTAATTTCTTGGAAGCTTGGCAACCCCTCTCAAAGAAAGTGGTTTTCCACAGTCTCTGCTTAAGGCTACTTGAAGCGGAAACAAATCATAGAGACAAAATTGAGAACTCCTTTATTTTGTCAAGTTTCAAAGAGCTACTACAAACCATGTTGGATTCAGAGTTCCAAATTCATCTATCTATATATTAGAGAACAAAGTAAAACCTAAAAATAAAAACTGCTACTGTAGACGAATGCTTCAACAGGGAAGAACAAAATTTGGTGAGCAAAGTGGGATTTGTGTACTTGTCCTTACCAGCAAGTATCATCAAGATTGGGTGAAAAAATATTTGCTGGTATTTCGGAAACTCGTTATTTCTTAGAAGCTTGGCAACCCCTGTCAATGAAAGTGCTTTTCCACAGTCTCTGCTTAGGGCTACTTGAAGCGGAAACAAATCATAGAGACAAAACTGAGAACTCCTATATTTTGTCAAGTTCCAAAGAGCTACTACAAACCATGTAGGATTTAGAGTTCCATATTCATCTATCTATATAGGAGAGAACAGAGTGAAACGTAAATATAAAAACTGCTACTGTAGGCGAATGCGTCAACGTAGAGGAACAAAATTTTTTGAGCCAAGATTGATTTGTATACTGATAATTACACCCAAGTATCATCAAGATTGGGTGAAAAAATATTTGATGGTATTTCGGAAACTCGTAATTTCTTGGAAGCTTGGCAACCCCTCTCAATTAAATTGCGTATCCACCGTCTGTGCCTAGGGCTACTTGAAGAGGAAACAAACCATAGAGACAAAACAGAGATCTCCTTTATGTTGTCAAGTTTCAAAGAGCCACTACAAACCATGTTGGATTTAGAGTTCCAAATTCATCTATCTATATAGCAGATAACAGAGTGAAACCTAAACATGAAAACTGCTACTGTAAACGAACGCTTCATCCTAGAAGAACAAAATTTGGTGAGCCAAGTGGGATTTGTGGACTTGTCATTACAACCACATATCATCAAGATTGTGTGAAAAAATATTTGCTGGTATTTCGGAAACTCGTAATTTCTTGGAAGCTTGGCAACCCCTCTCAATGAAAGTGCTTTTCCAGCATTTGTGCCTGGGGCTACTTGAAGAGGAAACAAACCATAGAGACAAAACTGAGAACTCCTTTATTTTGTCAAGTTTCAAACAGCCACTACAAACCATTTTGGATTTAGTGTTCCAAATTCATCTATCTATATACGAGAAAACAGAGTGAAACCTAAACTTAAAAACTGCTACTGTAGACGAACGCTTCAACCTAGAAGAACAAAATGTGGAGAGCCAAATGGGATTTGTGTACTGATCATTACCACCATGTATCATCAAGATTGGGTGAAAAAATATTTGCTGGTATTTCGGAAAATCGTAATTTCTTGGAAGCTTGGCAACCCCTCTATATGAAAGTGCTTTTCCACAGTCACTGCTTAGGGCTACATGAAGCGGAAACAAATCATAGAGACAAAACTGAGAACTCCTTAACTTTGTCAAGTTTCAAAGAGCTACTACAAACCATGTTGGATTTAGAGTTCCAAATTCATCTATCTATATAGGAGAGAACAGAGTGAAACCTAAAAATAAAAACTGCTACTGTAAACGAACGCTTCATCCTAGAAGAACAAAATTTGGTGAGCCAAGTGCGATTTGTGGACTTGTCATTACCACCAAGTATCATCAAGATTGGGTGAAAAAATATTTGCTGGTATTTCGGAAACTCCTAATTTCGTGGAAGCTTGGCAACCCCTCTCAATGAAAGCTCTTTTCCACTGTTTGTGCCTGGGGCTACTTGAAGAGGAAACAAACCATAGAGACAATAGAGAACTCCTTTATTTTGTCAAGTTTCAAACAACCACTGCAAACCATGTTGGATTTAGAGTTCCCAATTCATCTATCTATATACGAGAAACAGAGTGAAACCTAAACATAAAAACTGCTACTGTAGACGAACGCTTCAACCTAGAAGAACAAAATTTGGTGAGCCTAGTGAGATTTGTTTACCGACCATCACCACCAAGTATCATCAAGATTGGGTAAAAAAATATTTGCTGGTATTTCGGAAACTCGTAATTTCTTGGAAGCTTGGCAAACCCTCTCAATGAAAGTGCTTTCCCACAGTCTCCCCTTAGGGCTACTTGAAGCGGAAACAAATCATAGAGACAAAATTGAGAACTCCTTTACTTTGTCAAGTTTCAAAGAGCTACTACAAACCATATTGGATTTAGAATTCCAAATTCATCTATTTATACAGGAGAGATAGAGTGAAACCTAAATATAAAAACTGCTACTGTAGACGAACGCTTCAACCTAGAAGAACAAAATTTGGTGAGCCAAGTGGGATTTGTGTAGTGATCGTTACCACCAAGTGTCATCAAGATTGCGTGAAAAAATATTTGCTGGTATTTCGGAAACTCGTTATTTCTTAGAAGCTTGGCAACCCCTCTCAATGAAAGTGCTTTTCCACAGTGTGTGCATAGGGCTACTTGAAGAGGAAACAAACCATAGAGACAAAACTGAGAACTCCTTTATTTTGTCAAGTTTCAAAGAGCTACTACAAAACATGTAGGATTTAGAGTTCCAAACTCATCTATCTATATAGCAGAGAACAGAGTGAAACCTAAATAAAAAAAAAAAACTGCTACTGTAGACAAACGATTCAACATAGAAGAACAAAATTTGGTGAGCCAAGTGGGATTTGTGTACCGATCATTATCACCAAGTATCATCAAGATTGGGTGAAAAAATATTTGCTGGTATTTCGGAAACTCGTAATTTCTTGGAAGCTAGGCAACCCCTCTCAATGAAAGTGCTTTTCCACCGTCGGTGCCTAGGGCTAAATGAAGAGCAAACAAACCATAGAGACAAAACTGAGAACTCCTTTCTTTTGTCAAGTTTCAAAGAGCTACTACAAACCATGTTGGATTTAGAGTTCCAAATTTATCTATCTATATAGCAGAGAACAAAGTGAAACCTAAATATAAATACTGCTACTGTAGATGAACCCTTCAAGCTAGAAGAACAAAATTTGGTGAGCCAAGTGGGATTTGTGTACTTATCATTACCACCAAGTATCATCAAGATTGGGTGAAAAAATATTTGCTGGTATTTCGGAAACTCGTAATTTCTTGGAACCTTGGCAACCCCTCTCAATGAAAGTGCGAATCCACCGTCTGCGCCTAGGGCTACTTGAAGAGGAAACAAACCACAGAGACAAAACAGAGAACTCCTTTATTTTCTCAAGTATCAAAGAGCTACTACAAACCATGTTGGATTTAGAGTTCCAAATTCATCTATCTATATAGCAGAGAACAGAGTGAAACCTAAACATAAAAACTGCTACTGTAGACGAACGCTTCAAAATAGAAGAACAAAATTTAGTGAGCCAAGTGAGATTTCTGGACTTGTCATTACCACCACGTATCATCAAGATTGGGTGAAAAAATATTTGCTGGTATTTCGGAAAATCGTTATTTCTTAGAAGCTTTGCAACCCCTCTCAATGAATGTGCTTTTCCACAGTCTGTGGCTAGGGCTACTTGAAGAGGGAACAAACCATAGAGACAAAACTGAGAACTCCTTTATTTTGTCAAGTTTCAAAGAGCCACTACAAACCATGTTGGATTTAGAGTTCCAAATTCATCTATCTATATAGGAGAGAACAGAGTGAAACCTAAATATAAAAACTGCTACTGTAGAGGAACGCTTCAACCTAGAAGAACAAAATTTGGTGAGCCAAGTGGATTTGTGTACCGATCTTCACCACCACGTATCATCAAGATTGGGTGAAAAAATATTTTTTGGTAAATCGAAAACTCGTTATTTCTTAGAAGCTTGGCAAGTGGGATTTGTGTACCGATCATTACCATCAAGTATCATCAAGATTGTGTGAAAAAATATTTGCTGGTATTTCGGATACTCGTTATTTCTTAGAAGCTTGGCAACCCCTCTCAATGAAAGTGCTTTTCCATTGTCTGTGCCAGGGCTACTTGAAGAGGAACAAACCATAGAGACAAAACTGAGAACTCCTTTATTTTGTCAAGTTTCAAAGAGCTACGTCAAACCATGTTGGATTTCGAGTTCCAAATTCATCTATCTATATAGGAGAGAACAGAGTGAAACCTAAAAATATAAATTGCTACTGAAAACGAACGCTTCAACCTAGAAGAACAAAATTTGGTGAGTCAAGTGGGATTTGTGTACCGATCGTAAACACCAAGTATCATCAAGACTGGGTGAAAAAATATTTGCTGGTATTTTGGAAACTCGTTATTTCTTAGAAGCTTGGCAACCCCTCTCAATGAAAGTGCTTTTCCACATCTGTGCCTAGGGCTACTTGAAGAGGAAACAAACCATAGAGACAAAACTGAGAACTCCTTTATTTTGTCAAGTTTCAAAGAGCTCCTAAAAACCGCGTTGGATTTAGAGTTCCTAATTCATCTATCTATAGAGCAGAGAACAGAGTGAAACCTAAGTATAAAAACTGCTACTGTAGATGAACGCTTCAACCTAGAAGAACAAAATTTGGTGAGCCAAGTGGGAATTGTGTACTGATCATTACCAATAAGTGTCATCAAGGTTGCGTGAAATAATATTTGCTGGTATTTCGGAAACTCGTTATTTCTTAGAAGCTTGGCAACCCCACTCAATGAAAGTGCTTTTCTACAGTCTTTTCCTAGGGGTACTTGAAGAGGAAACAAACCATAGAGACAAAACAGAGAACTCCTTTATTTTGTCAAGTTTCAAAGAGCTACTACAAACCATGTTGGATTTAGAGTTCCAAATTCATCTATCTATATAGGAGAGAACAGACTGAAACCTAAAAATACAAACTGCTACTGTAAACAAACGCTTCAACCTAGAAGAACAAAATTTTGGTGAGTCAAGTGGGATTTGTGTAACGATCGTAAACTCCAAGTATCATCAAGATTGGGTGAAAAAATATTTTCTGGTATTTCGGAAACTCGTAATTTCTTGGAACCTTGGCAACCCCTCTCAATGAAAGTGCGAATCCACCGTCTGCGCCTAGGGCTACTTGAAGAGGAAACAAACCACAGAGACAAAACAGAGAACTCCTTTATTTTCTCAAGTTTCAAATAGCTACTACAAACCATGTTGGATTTAGACTTCCAAATTCATCTATCTATATAGCAGAGAACAGAGTGAAACCTAAACATAAAAACTGCTACTGTAGACGAACGCTTCAAAATAGAAGAACAAAATTTAGTGAGCCAAGTGAGATTTGTGGACTTGTCATTACCACCACGTATCATCAAGATTGGGTGAAAAAATATTTGCTGGTATTTCGGAAAATCGTTATTTCTTAGAAGCTTTGCAACCCCTCTCAATGAATGTGCTTTTCCACAGTCTGTGGCTAGGGCTACTTGAAGAGGGAACAAACCATAGAGACAAAACTGAGAACTCCTTTATTTTGTCAAGTTACAAAGAGCCACTACAAACCATGTTGGATTTAGAGTTCCAAATTCATCTATCTATATACCAGAGAACAGAGTGAAACCTAAACATAAAAACTGCTACTGTAGACGAACGCTTCAACCTAGAAGAACAAAATTTGGTGAGCCAAGTGGGATTTGTGTACTGATCATTACCACCAAGTATCATCTACATTGGGTGAAAAAATAAGTGCTGGTTTTTCGGAAACTCGTTATTTCTTAGAAGCTTGTCAACCCCTCTCAATGAAAGTGCTTTTCCACAGTCTCTGCTTAGGGCTACTTGAAGGGGAAACAAACCATAGAGACAAAACTGAGAACTCCTTTATTTTGTCAAGTTTCAAAGAGCTACTACAAACCATATTGAATTTAGAGTTCCAAATTCATCTATCTATATAGGAGAGAACAGAGTGAAACCTAAATATAAAAACTGCTATTGTAGACGAACGCTTCAACCTAGAAGAACAAAATTTGGTGAGCCAAGTGGATTTGTGTACCGATCTTCACCACCACGTATCATCAAGATTGGGTGAAAAAATATTTGTTGGTAATACGAAAACTCGTTATTTCTTAGAAGCTTGGCAAGTGGGATTTGTGTACCGATCATTACCATCAAGTATCATCAAGATTGTGTGAAAAAATATTTGCTGGTATTTCGGATACTCGTTATTTCTTAGAAGCTTGGCAACCCCTCTCAATGAAAGTGCTTTTCCATAGTCTGTGCCAGGGCTACTTGAAGAGGAACAAACCATAGAGACAAAACTGAGAACTCCTTTATTTTGTCAAGTTTCAAAGAGCTACGTCAAACCATGTTGGATTTCGAGTTCCAAATTCATCTATCTATATAGGAGAGAACAGAGTGAAACCTAAAAATATAAATTGCTACTGAAAACGAACGCTTCAACCTAGAAGAACCAAATTTGGTGAGTCAAGTGGGATTTGTGTACCGATCGTAAACACCAAGTATCATCAAGACTGGGTGAAAAAATATTTGCTGGTATTTTGGAAACTCGTTATTTCTTAGAAGCTTGGCAACCCCTCTCAATGAAAGTGCTTTTCCACATCTGTGCCTAGGGCTACTTGAAGAGGAAACAAACCATAGAGACAAAACTGAGAACTCCTTTATTTTGTCAAGTTTCAAAGAGCTCCTAAAAACCGCGTTGGATTTAGAGTTCCTAATTCATCTATCTATAGAGCAGAGAACAGAGTGAAACCTAAGTATAAAAACTGCTACTGTAGATGAACGCTTCAACCTAGAAGAACAAAATTTGGTGAGCCAAGTGGGAATTGTGTACTGATCATTACCAATAAGTGTCATCAAGGTTGCGTGAAATAATATTTGCTGGTATTTCGGAAACTCGTTATTTCTTAGAAGCTTGGCAACCCCACTCAATGAAAGTGCTTTTCCACAGTCTTTTCCTAGGGGTACTTGAAGAGGAAACAAACCATAGAGACAAAACTGAGAACTCCTTTATTTTGTCAAGTTTCAAAGAGCTACTACAAACCATGTTGGATTTAGAGTTCCAAATTCATCTATCTATATAGGAGAGAACAGACTGAAACCTAAAAATACAAACTGCTACTGTAAACAAACGCTTCAACCTAGAAGAACAAAATTTGGTGAGCCAAGTGGGATTTGTGGACTTGTCATTATCACCACGTATCATCAAGATTGGGTGAAAAAATATTTGCTGTTATTTCGGAAACTCGTAATTTCTTGGAAGCTTGGCAACCCCTCTCAAAGAAAGTGGTTTTCCACAGTCTCTGCTTAAGGCTACTTGAAGCGGAAACAAATCATAGAGACAAAATTGAGAACTCCTTTATTTTGTCAAGTTTCAAAGAGCTACTACAAACCATGTTGGATTCAGAGTTCCAAATTCATCTATCTATATATTAGAGAACAAAGTAAAACCTAAAAATAAAAACTGCTACTGTAGACGAATGCTTCAACAGGGAAGAACAAAATTTGGTGAGCAAAGTGGGATTTGTGTACTTGTCCTTACCAGCAAGTATCATCAAGATTGGGTGAAAAAATATTTGCTGGTATTTCGGAAACTCGTTATTTCTTAGAAGCTTGGCAACCCCTGTCAATGAAAGTGCTTTTCCACAGTCTCTGCTTAGGGCTACTTGAAGCGGAAACAAATCATAGAGACAAAACTGAGAACTCCTATATTTTGTCAAGTTCCAAAGAGCTACTACAAACCATGTAGGATTTAGAGTTCCATATTCATCTATCTATATAGGAGAGAACAGAGTGAAACCTAAATATAAAAACTGCTACTGTAGGCGAATGCGTCAACGTAGAGGCACAAAATTTTTTGAGCCAAGATTGATTTGTATACTGATAATTACACCCAAGTATCATCAAGATTGGGTGAAAAAATATTTGATGGTATTTCGGAAACTCGTAATTTCTTGGAAGCTTGGCAACCCCTCTCAATGAAAGTGCTTTTCCAGCATTTGTGCCTGGGGCTACTTGAAGAGGAAACAAACCATAGAGACAAAACTGAGAACTCCTTTATTTTGTCAAGTTTCAAACAGCCACTACAAACCATTTTGGATTTAGTGTTCCAAATTCATCTATCTATATACGAGAAAACAGAGTGAAACCTAAACTTAAAAACTGCTACTGTAGACGAACGCTTCAACCTAGAAGAACAAAATGTGGAGAGCCAAATGGGATTTGTGTACTGATCATTACCACCATGTATCATCAAGATTGGGTGAAAAAATATTTGCTGGTATTTCGGAAAATCGTAATTTCTTGGAAGCTTGGCAACCCCTCTATATGAAAGTGCTTTTCCACAGTCACTGCTTAGGGCTACATGAAGCGGAAACAAATCATAGAGACAAAACTGAGAACTCCTTAACTTTGTCAAGTTTCAAAGAGCTACTACAAACCATGTTGGATTTAGAGTTCCAAATTCATCTATCTATATAGGAGAGAACAGAGTGAAACCTAAAAATAAAAACTGCTACTGTAAACGAACGCTTCATCCTAGAAGAACAAAATTTGGTGAGCCAAGTGCGATTTGTGGACTTGTCATTACCACCAAGTATCATCAAGATTGGGTGAAAAAATATTTGCTGGTATTTCGGAAACTCCTAATTTCGTGGAAGCTTGGCAACCCCTCTCAATGAAAGCTCTTTTCCACTGTTTGTGCCTGGGGCTACTTGAAGAGGAAACAAACCATAGAGACAATAGAGAACTCCTTTATTTTGTCAAGTTTCAAACAACCACTGCAAACCATGTTGGATTTAGAGTTCCCAATTCATCTATCTATATACGAGAAACAGAGTGAAACCTAAACATAAAAACTGCTACTGTAGACGAACGCTTCAACCTAGAAGAACAAAATTTGGTGAGCCTAGTGAGATTTGTTTACCGACCATCACCACCAAGTATCATCAAGATTGGGTAAAAAAATATTTGCTGGTATTTCGGAAACTCGTAATTTCTTGGAAGCTTGGCAAACCCTCTCAATGAAAGTGCTTTCCCACAGTCTCCCCTTAGGGCTACTTGAAGCGGAAACAAATCATAGAGACAAAATTGAGAACTCCTTTACTTTGTCAAGTTTCAAAGAGCTACTACAAACCATATTGGATTTAGAATTCCAAATTCATCTATTTATACAGGAGAGATAGAGTGAAACCTAAATATAAAAACTGCTACTGTAGACGAACGCTTCAACCTAGAAGAACAAAATTTGGTGAGCCAAGTGGGATTTGTGTAGTGATCGTTACCACCAAGTGTCATCAAGATTGCGTGAAAAAATATTTGCTGGTATTTCGGAAACTCGTTATTTCTTAGAAGCTTGGCAACCCCTCTCAATGAAAGTGCTTTTCCACAGTGTGTGCATAGGGCTACTTGAAGAGGAAACAAACCATAGAGACAAAACTGAGAACTCCTTTATTTTGTCAAGTTTCAAAGAGCTACTACAAAACATGTAGGATTTAGAGTTCCAAACTCATCTATCTATATAGCAGAGAACAGAGTGAAACCTAAATAAAAAAAAAAAACTGCTACTGTAGACAAACGATTCAACATAGAAGAACAAAATTTGGTGAGCCAAGTGGGATTTGTGTACCGATCATTATCACCAAGTATCATCAAGATTGGGTGAAAAAATATTTGCTGGTATTTCGGAAACTCGTAATTTCTTGGAAGCTAGGCAACCCCTCTCAATGAAAGTGCTTTTCCACCGTCGGTGCCTAGGGCTAAATGAAGAGCAAACAAACCATAGAGACAAAACTGAGAACTCCTTTCTTTTGTCAAGTTTCAAAGAGCTACTACAAACCATGTTGGATTTAGAGTTCCAAATTTATCTATCTATATAGCAGAGAACAAAGTGAAACCTAAATATAAATACTGCTACTGTAGATGAACCCTTCAAGCTAGAAGAACAAAATTTGGTGAGCCAAGTGGGATTTGTGTACTTATCATTACCACCAAGTATCATCAAGATTGGGTGAAAAAATATTTGCTGGTATTTCGGAAACTCGTAATTTCTTGGAACCTTGGCAACCCCTCTCAATGAAAGTGCGAATCAACCGTCTGCGCCTAGGGCTACTTGAAGAGGAAACAAACCACAGAGACAAAACAGAGAACTCCTTTATTTTCTCAAGTATCAAAGAGCTACTACAAACCATGATGGATTTAGAGTTCCAAATTCATCTATCTATATAGCAGAGAACAGAGTGAAACCTAAACATAAAAACTGCTACTGTAACGAACGCTTCAACCTACCAGAACGTAATTTGGTGAGCTTCGTGGGATTTGTGTACCGATCAATACCACCAAGTATCATGAATATTGGGTGACAAAACATTTGCTGGTATTTCGGTAACTCGTAATTTCTTGGAAGCATGGCAACACCTCTCAATGAAAGTGCTTTTCCACAGTCTCTGCTTAGGGCTATTTGAAGCGGGAACAATTCATAGAGACAAAACTGAGAACTCCTTTATTTTGTGAAGTTTCAAAGAGCTACTACAAACCATATTGGATTCAGAGTTCCAAATTCTTCTGTCTATATAGGAGAGAACAGAGTGAAACCTAAACATAAAAACTGCTACTGTAGACGAACGCTTCAACCTAGAAGAACAAAATTTGGTGAGCCATGTAGGATTTGTGTACTGATCATCACCACCAATATCGTAAAGATTGGGTGAAAAAATATTTATTGGTATTTCTGAAACTCGTTATTTCTTAGAAGCTTGGCAACACCTCTCAATGAAAGTGCTTTTCCACAGTCTGTGCCTAGGGCTAGTTGAAGAGGAAACAAACCATAGAGAGTAAACTGAGAACTCCTTAATTTTGTCAAGTTTCAAAGAGCTACTACAACCATGTTGGATTTAGAGTTCCAAATTCATGTATCTATATAGTAGAGAACAGAGTGAAACCTAAAAATAAAAACTGCTACTGTAGACGAACGCTTCAACCTAGAAGAACACAATTTGGTGACTCAAGTGGGATTTGTGTACCGATCATTACAACCAAGTATCATCAAGATTGGGTGAAAAAATATTTGCTGGTATTTCAGAAACTCGTAATTTTTTGGAAGCTTGGCAACCCCTCTCAATGAAAGTGCTTTTCCACAGTCAGGGCCTAGGGCTACTTGAAGAGGAACAATCCATAGAGACAAAACTAAGAACTCCTTCATTTTGTCAAGTTTCAAAGAGCTACTACAAACCATGTTGGATTTAGAGTTCCAAATTCATGTATCTATATAGTAGAGAACAGAGTGAAACCTAAAAATAAAAACTGCTACTGTAAACGAACCCTTCAACCTAGAAGAAGAAAATTTGGTGAGCCTAGTGCGATTGGTGTACTGATCATTACCACCAAGTATCATCAAGATTGGGTGAAAAAATATTTGCTGGTATTTCGGAAACTCGTTATTTTTTAGAAGCTTGGAAACCCCTCTCAATGAAAGTGCTTTTCCACAGTCTGTGACTAGGACTACTTAAAGAGGAAAAAAAACATAGAGACAAAACTGAGAACTACTAAATTTTGTCAAGTTTCAAAGAGCTACTGCAAACCATGTTGGATTTAGAGTTCCAAATTCATCTATCTATATAGGAGAGAACAGAGTGAAACCTAAATATAAAAACTGCTACTGTAGACGAACGCATCAACCTAGAAGAACAAAAATTGTTGATCCAAGTCGGATATGTGTACCGATAATTACCAACAAGTATCATCAAGATTGGGTGAAAAAATATTTGCTGGTATTTCTGAAACTCGTAATTTCTTGGAAGCTTTGCAACCCCTCTCAATGAAAGTGCTTTTCCACAGTCTCTGCATAGGGCTACTTGAAGAGGAAATGAATCATAGAGACAAAACTGAGAACTCCTTTATTTTGTCAAGTTTCAAAGAGCTACTAAAAACCATGTTGGATTTAGAGTTCCAAATTCATCTATCTATATAGGAGAGAACAGAGTGAAAAATAAAAATAAAAACTGCTACTGTAAACGAACGCTTCAACCTAGAAGAACAAAATTTGGTGAGCCAAGTGGGATTGGTGTACTGATCATTACCACCAAGTATCATCAAGATTGGGTGGAAAAATATATGCTGGTATTTCGGAAACTCGTTATTTTTTAGAAGCTTGGCAACCCCTCTCAATGAAATTGCTTTTCCACAGTCTGTGCCTAGGTCTACTTGAAGAGGAAACAAAACATAGAGACAAAACTGAGAACTACTATATTTTGTCAAGTTTCAAAGAGCTAATGCAAATCATGTTGGATTTAGAGTTCCAAATTCATCTATCTATATAAAAGAGAACAGAGGGGAACCTAAATATAAAAACTGCTACAGTAGACGA
This sequence comes from Callospermophilus lateralis, assembly GCF_048772815.1. Classification (NCBI taxonomy): domain Eukaryota; kingdom Metazoa; phylum Chordata; class Mammalia; order Rodentia; family Sciuridae; genus Callospermophilus; species Callospermophilus lateralis. The sequence goes on from NW_027515538.1 coordinate 14,259, forward strand.
ACGCTTCAACCTAGAGGAAGAAAATTTGGTGAGCCAAGTGGGACTTGTGTACTGATCATTACCAACAAGTATCATCAACATTGGGTTAAAAAATATTTGCTGGTATTTCGGAAACTCGTTATATCTTAGAATCTTTGCAACCCCTCTCAAAGAAATTGCTTTTCCAACGTCTGTGCCTAAGGCTACTTGAAGAGGAAACAAACCATAGAGACAAAACTGAGAACTCCTTTATTTTGTCAAGTTTCAAAGAGCTACTACAAACCATGTTGGATTTAGAGTTCCAAATTCATGTATCTATATAGTAGAGAACAGAGTGAAACCTAAAAATAAAAACTGCTACTGTAAACGAACCCTTCAACCTAGAAGAACACAATTTGGTGACTCAAGTGGGATTCGTGTACCGATCATTACCACCAAGTGTCATCAAGTTTGGGTGAAAAAATATTTGCTGGTATTTCGGAAACTCGTTATTTTTTAGAAGCTTGGAAACCCCTCTCAATGAAAGTGCTTTTCCACAGTCTGTGCCTAGGACTACTTAAAGAGGAAAAAAACATAGAGACAAAACTGAGAAATACTATATTTTGTCAAGTTTCATAGAGCTACTGCAAACCATGTTGGATTTAGAGTTCCAAATTCATCTATCTATATAGGAGAGAACAGAGTAAAACCTAAATGTAAAAACTGCTACTGTAGACGAACGCATCAACCTAGAAGAACAAAATTTGGTGATCCAAGTCAGATATGTGTACCGATAATTACCACCATGTATCATCAAGATTGGGTGAAAAAATATTTGCTGGTATTTCTGAAACTCGTAATTTCTTGGAAGCTTTGCAACCCCTCTCAATGAAAGTGCTTTTCCACAGTCTCTGCTTAGGGCTACTTGAAGAGGAAATGAATCATAGAGACAAAACTGAGAACTCCTTTATTTTGTCAAGTTTCAAAGAGCTACTAAAAACCATGTTGGATTTAGAGTTCCAAATTCATCTATCTATATAGGAGAGAACAGAGTGAAAAATAAAAATAAAAACTGCTACTGTAAACGAACGCTTCAACCTAGAAGAACAAAATTTGGTGAGCCAAGTGGGATTGGTGTACTGATCATTACCACCAAGTATCATCAAGATTGGGTGAAAAAATATTTGCTGCTATTTCGGAAACTCGTTATTTTTTAGAAGCTTGGCAACCGCTCTCAATGAAATTGCTTTTCCACAGTCTGTGCCTAGGTCTACTTGAAGAGGAAACAAAACATAGAGACAAAACTGAGAACTACTATATTTTGTCAAGTTTCAAAGAGCTAATGCAAACCATGTTGGATTTAGAGTTCCAAATTCATCTATCTATATAAAAGAGAACAGAGGGGAACCTAAATATAAAAACTGCTACAGTAGACGAACGCTTCAACCTAGAAGAAGAAAATTTGGTGAGCCAAGTGGGACTTGTGTACTGATAATTACCAACAAGTATCATCAACATTGGGTTAAAAAATATTTGCTGGTATTTCGGAAACTCGTTATATCTTAGAATCTTGGCAACCCCTCTCAAAGAAATTGTTTTTCCAACGTCTGTGCCTAAGGCTACTTGAAGAGGAAACAAACCATAGAGGCAAAACTGAGAACTCCTTTATTTTGTCAAGTTTCAAAGAGCTACTACAAACCATGTTGGATTTAGAGTTCCAAATTCATCTATCTATATATAAGAGAACAGAGTGAAACATAAAAATAAAAACTGCTACTGTAAACCAACACATCAACCTAGAAGAACACAATTTGGTGACTCAAGTGGGATTTGTGTACCGATCATTACCACCAAGTATCATCAAGATTGGGTGAAAAAATATTAGCTGGTATTTCAGAAACTCGTAATTTTTTTTGAAGCTTGGCAACCCCTCTCAATGAAAGTGCTTTTCCACAGTCAGGGCCTAGGGCTACTTGAAGAGGAAACAATCCCTAGAGACAAAACTAAGAACTCCTTTATTTTGTCAAGTTTCAAAGAGCTACTACAAACCATGTTTGATTTAGAGTTCCAAATTCATCTATCTATATAGTAGAGAACAGAGTGAAACCTAAAAATAAAAACTGCTACTGTAAACGAACCCTTCAACCTAGAAGAACAAAATTTGGTGAGCCAAGTGGGATTGGTGTACTGATCATTACCACCAAGTATCATCAAGATTGGTTGAAAAAATATTTGCTGGTATTTCGGAAACTCGTTATTTTTTAGAAGCTTGGAAACCCCTCTCAATGAAAGTGCTTTTCCACCGTCTGTGCCTAGGACTACTTAAAGAGGAAAAAAAACATAGAGACATAACTGAGAACTACTATATTTTGTCAAGTTTCAAAGAGCTACTGCAAACCATGTTGGATTTAGAGTTCCAAATTCATCTATCTATATAGGAGAGAACAGAGTGAAACCTAAATATAAAAACTGCTACTGTAGACGAACGCATCAACCTAGAAGAACAAAATTTGGTGATCCAAGTCGGATATGTGTACCGATAATTACCAACAAGTATCATCAAGATTGGGTGAAAAAATATTTGCTGGTATTTCTGAAACTCGTAATTTCTTGGAAGCTTCGCAACCCCTCTCAATGAAAGTGCTTTTCTACAGTCTCTGCTTAGGGCTACTTGAAGAGGAAATGAATCAAGAGAGACAAAACTGAGAACTCCTTTATTTTGTGAAGTTTCAAAGAACTACTAAAAACCATGTTGGATTTAGAGTTCCAAATTCATCTATCTATATAGGAGAGAACAGAGTGAAAAATAAAAATAAAAACTGCTACTGTAAACGAACGCTTCAACCTAGAAGAACAAAATTTGGTGAGCCAAGTGGGATTGGTGTACTGATCATTACCACCACGTATCATCAAGATTGGGTGAAAAAATATTTGCTGGTATTTCGGAAACTCGTTATTTTTTAGAAGCTTGGCAACCCCTCTCAATGAAATTGCTTTCCCAGATTCTGTGCCTAGGTCTACTTGAAGAGGAAACAAAATATAGAGACAAAACTGAGAACTACTATATTTTGTCAAGTTTCAAAGAGCTAATGCAATCCATGTTGCATTTAGAGTTCCAAATTCATCTATCTATATAAAAGAGAACAGAGGGGAACCTAAATATAAAAACTGCTACAGTAGACGAACGCTTCAACCTAGAGGAAGAAAATTTGGTGAGCCAAGTGGGACTTGTGTACTGATCATTACCAACAAGTATCATCAACATTGGGTTAAAAAATATTTGCTGGTATTTCGGAAACTCGTTATATCTTAGAATCTTGGCAACCCCTCTCAAAGAAATTGCTTTTCCAACGTCTTTGCCTAAGGCTACTTGAAGAGGAAACAAACCATAGAGACAAAACTGAGAACTCTTTTATTTTGTCAAGTTTCAAAGAGGTACTACAAACCATGTTGGATTTAGAGTTCCAAATTCATCTATCTATATAGCAGAGAACAGAGTGAAACCTAAAAATAAAAACTGCTACTGTAAACGAACGCTTCAACCTAGCAGAACAAAATTTGGTGAGCCAAGTGGGATTTGTGTACCGATCAATACCTCTAAGTATCATGAATATTGGGTGACAAAATATTTGCTGATATTTCGGAAACTCGTAAATTCTTGGAAGCTTGGCAACCCCTCTCAATGAAAGTGTTCTTCTGATGCCAGATTTAAAGTTAGGTAGTCAGTGTAGTCAGGTAAATCGGGTCTAATATCGAGTGAATTCTAAAATGGAGGCCATGCTGGGAATGACTCAGGGAAAAGGCAGGACAACTCATGGAATGTTAATGAAGTCCTGAAAAGGCCCTAGGCCAAAGTCCACCTCAAAGAAATGTTAATGGAGCCCGGGAAACAGCCCCAACAGACTTGGAGATAGCCCATCCCCAAAGGTGCTGACTCAGAAGTCCTTCCTGACCAGATTACTTCTTTGGCCCACCTGTGTCCCACCCCTCTTCCAACCTACATTCCATCACCAAAACTATAAAAAGGGGAAACAACCGCACTTCCACGGATTCCACCTCTTGGGTCCCCTTCTTCCTCCGGGAGAAGTCTTTTCTGCTGTCCTTTAATAAACTTCTAATTTCTATTCTGACCTTGCCTCGGCGTGTGCTTTCTGGTGTTATTCTTCAACATTGGGGAAGCAAGAACTCGTCACCGGTCAACAGCGGTTTCATATTGGAGGTCCCATACCAAGATTCTACACCGAGGTAAGTGCTCGCACCCCATGTCTGTTTGAGGTGCATCTTTCTCTCTCTTTCTCTCTGGAGGGTAAGGTGGGCACCCGACGGCTACTTAAACGCAACTAGTGCAGCCGCCACTCTTCAAGACTCGGGTGAGAGGTTTCTCGGCCTAGGCAGCTCTCAATCACCTGTTCAATACAGAGCAGGCATGTTGGGTTCTGCCAAAGCCGCTTCCAACTTTTCTGTCTGGGCCCGGAGAGCAATTGGCGTGAGTACACAGTGTCCCGAATCCCGATCTGCCTCGGATGCGTGGAGGTGGGGGAAGGAGTTTGGAACAACTGCGGAATTCCGGTCTGGGCTACTCTCAGACGATTCTTAAGGTTCCTTTCTCTTGAACCTCCTCCCGACAGCCCCCAGGGGTATCTAGGGTGATCGGTAGATGAATGGCACTGAGGGAAAGCCTCAATCACATTTGCCTCCGTATGGGCTACGCACACTCCAAACCCCGCATCCAATCCCTCCTGGATGCTCCCCTTCCTTCCACAGGTCAGAAATGTTAGCAATTCGGGTTGAGACTGAGAAAGGCATGAAGATAATTAAGTAAAATCTGCCCAGGTTCCCTAAGGTGCATAGGTAACTTTCCAATAGTCTGTTTTACCGCCCATGTTTTAAATAGCTGTGTTTCTCTTTAAGCTGCTAAGAGAAAAGCATTTTTTTAGAATCCAACTCCTCAGGTAAATCTGCTAGTCTACAGAGAGCAAAGGCCAACAAAAAGAGAACATGACGGGTTTTTAGTGGCCAGGAGGATACAGTAATGCCCTTAAGTCTGAATCCTCCCAGGGTCTCTGGCCCAGGGCAAACTGAGACCCTAGCACTTTGCTAAAGGGGACCAGAAACCCCTTGGCAAAGCAAGGTGAGAGACGGGTTTTCTGGACCGTTTAGGAAGCTCAAACCCTAGGGAGACGTCCCTAATGAGAACAGTTTTTCTCTGGCGCAGCGCGGGCGCCTGAGTCCTGTTTTCTTCTCACTCAGACGGGAGCTTCTCTCTCTCCAATACGCCAGGTGCACCACTGGCCTGCGTATTGAAAAATTGGGACAGTTTGATAAAATTTACAAAAAGGAAATGGGTGTGTGAGGTGCTGTATGTTCAGATTTTCGTTGCTCTAAGGGAAAATCCTAAATTATGCCAACAGTGTAAAGTAGACTTAGCTGTGATATCTGCTATGAAGGAGAGAAAATCTTGGACTCACTGAGAAAAAAATCAAGAGAGAAATTTGAGCCGATCAAAGTACATACCCTCTTCCCCCTTCAAGACCTAAGGCAGATAAAAACTGAATTTTACACCTATAGTTGCCCCTATGTGAAAACATCTGGTCCACTCATGGGGAAATCTATGGTGCCACTGATAGGAGTCATAATTAAATGGAAGTTCAAAACCTGGAGAGATATTTTCTTATCTAGTTGTCTGATTGCTTCTTGGGGGTAATCTAGGCTAAATGTGTGTCTAAAAGATGATGTTTCATTGTAACATCTGGTATCTAAATTAGTTTGAAGCATTGCACAATCTTGCAGTTAAAAGTTAGGGTTAGGTAATTGTTTAGTTTGTGATTTCAGATAATTCATGCCAGAGAACTTAGATACTTAGGATAGAAAATTAAAAGAACTCTACTTCCAAGTTGGCAAGTAACTCCCAATCATTCAGTTTTATTTTTTCATCAATTTGAACTGGGTAGACTGAAAAGATTTCACTAGGTGTACCAGTGCATTAATTTGGGCAAGGATAGTAAATTATGATTGGTATCTGTTCCCCTTAGTGTGTAAGATTCAGGAAAAGAAAATGTTGGATTGGGACGTTGGTCTGGCTTATTGAAATAACATTGAATAGCAACAGTCTTGGAAATTTTTAAGCTTAATTTTGGATATACATGGTAGTGTGTAGTTCTCTTTTAAATTTTTTCAGGTGATTTAATGTAACTTAGTACTACTTTAGAAACTTCAGAACAAAGAAAGTGGCTTTAATGATCCTGAAGGGATCTCTTCTGATGGTAGCTTTATAATATTAAGTAAGATCTATTTTCAGTTTTGTGTGTGGCAAGTTTTTCTAGTGTAGGAAAATGTAAAAGGAATGAAATCTTATGAATTGTATCTTAAACTTGTATCATAATTTTCAACATCCAAACCTGGAAATTATGACTTATGGCTAAAATGCCTTAGGCATGAGGTTTGTGCTCAGAATTCCAGTTTTCCCAGACCTCAGCCAGGACTTAAGCTGATATGCAAATAGAAGAAGCCTGGAGCACTCAGTAGGACACAGATCTGAGGCCCAAGAAAAAAAAAGGGTAAAAGTGTCTTTTTATGGGAACTCAAACTAGATTAAACCAAAGAATAATTACAGGCCGCTCAATTTTTTCTAGGACTTTTGCTTTTTTCTTAGATTCTGTATTTTTTTTGAGCTCATGATTTTGATCCCACAGACAAGTTAATGTTTTTCTGATAAGTTCTATTTTTGATCAACTATGGAGTTTTTAAACATTGCAATGAGATATCACCTGAGAAAGCAACAAGGCCTTTACTATTGTGTTGTGTTACACTCATGTTACGTGTTGTATGTCAGTACGTCTGTGTTTGTCCCTATATCATGTGATATTATGCCAATTGACAGATGAGGAGCGCTCATGAAAAATTTTAAAAATGGATCCAAATATCTTTGATTCACGTGATTCAAATGGCTCAATTTAAATTAGGTAAACAGATGAAAGTAAAGATGTCTTTAAAATTAAGCTTATTATAAGTTTTTCTAGGTGTTCAAAAATAAAACCTAACAAAATGTTGATGTGTATAAAATAATCTGATTAAATTCAAAATTTACAAGTATTGTTTCAAAATGTGAACAGAAGGAGGTTAACAGATAAAAAGAAACTAGAAGGTTCTAGGTATGGATTTCATAGAGGGAAAATGTGTTTCTGGATAAGAGTCTATATGATTAAGTAATTAAAAGAGTTTAAGTAAATGATAAAAAGAAGGTCTGTGTAAGTTGCTTACAAATATAAGTTTTTGAGCAAGTAATCTTAAAGAAATTAAACAGCTGGTTAAACAAGTGCTGTTGTTTTAGAGAATTGTGCTATGTTATTTCTTTAAAAGCTAAACTTGGTTAATATAAAAACATCAATGTAATTGGTGCTATTAATATGTTCACATCTTCCAGGTATACAAGTCTGTTAGGTAGAAGCCTTAGAAAGAGCATTATATCAAGCTGGTGTTCTAAAGTTATATGGTAATTTTAGGCTTAAAAGAAAGACATGTTGGAGATATAATTAAATCATTTGTGTTCTATAACTGGACTTGTTATCAATAAGATATGTACAGTTCTATGTTACCTTTTTACACTGAGATACAACAAATGTATTTTTAAGTTAATGAGAGCTTAATCTATGTAAAGGTTTTATTGTAAAACACAAAAGTACTTTGCTACTTTTCTACAAAAGATTAGAAGCTTTCAGCCTTTCTTTAATTCATGTTTTAGATGTGATATTATGTTATGTTTGCTCAAGTTCACAACAATTTATGTAGGCTTTGTAAAATGATGTCTAAAAAGCAAAGATCAGTTTCAGAACTATAGTATTTAAGATCTATGAAGAGCCCCACCTTACTTGAGATAAGGCTCTATGCATGTGAAAGTGACTATGAAAGAAGTAGGCTAGATTTCAGTACATTTAAAGTTGTGCCCAAAAGTTGTTTTTGTCAAGATTACTAGGATCTCAAACAGGGGATATAATATATAACTCCACCAAAATTCAAGGTAGATATTACATGAACTAAATATGTTTTTACTCTTGATAATTTTATCTTGTAGTTTTCAAAATGGCTTAAAGATTGCCTGTTAATGTTTTGCAGAGGTACTGATTTAAGAACTCACAACCTGGGTTAATGTAAGATAAGGAGTTATCACCTACAGGATAGAGAGATAGACATTAAAGCCCAGTGCTCTTAATATAAGGCTGTTAAAACTTATTTGCTGGATGTTTAAGATTAAGTTTTAAAATTAAAAATTTGGCTCTTGCCCTCTGAGTCAGTCTGAGTCAGGGGATAGGGGACTTTTCCAAAGAGCTTTGCAACTCTAGGCCACATAACCTCCCGATCAGGGAGATTAATGAGACCAGTGGAGGACAGAAAGCCAATCAGTGCATTTGCTGTGAAGAGGAGGGTCATCAGAAAAGGGAGACATGCCTGATGCTTCCGAGGGAAGCCACATGGTCAAGCAAGGCCTGGACCCATCCTAGCGCAAATGGCACTAGCAGATCTGAGAAGCTGCTGTAAGTTCCCGAGGACTCCCAAGGAAACTCAGCTGACTGTTAACAATAGATGGAAACAAAAGTCAGTTTGACTTGCTTCATCTTAAACACTTAGCAAAGACAGTCAAAGCTAAAACACAGCTATTCCTGGGCATTTTTAAATAAAATAATAGTAGCTTCCATAAATAAGTAAACTGAAGGCTTCAAAAGAGATTCTCAGACAGGAATGCCTGATAACTATCAAAAGGAACTGCCAGAGTAGTTTTTAGTTCAAGGCCTTTATTTCTAACCTACGCAGGTAGGCATGGTGTTTGCTAGTATGGTTACCAGCCCTAAGTTACAGAATTAGATATTTCTCTATTAGACACAGAGGTCATACTAGTAAAAGGATTTTGCAAGTCAGATGACATTAAGTTATTAAACTGTATCTTAAGGAAAAGGACATCTGTAACCCTAAAAGTTAAATGTTGTGTTTACATCCCTGACAATTCTAGCAATGTGACAAATTTCCTTAAAGATTTACATGCTCAGATAGAAGCCATGTCCTCAGCAACTTTGTCATGGAAACAATATCTTGGCTCCTGGTTCTTGGTACTTCCTGGTGGAAAACATTGTTAGTCTTTGTCTTTGCCATCATACTCATTGGCATATTCCTGTGCTATGGGATTTATTGCTGCATCAATCTGGTTCCAGTACTAATGAATTCTTGTTTCTCTTATAGACCACCCATCACTCAAATGGCCTTCCAGTCTATTACTTCTCAATCAGACTTCTATCATGGACCACTCGATAGACCCGATTTTTAAAGGGGGACTCCAAACTGCTTGCCCCACACCGTCCCTTTTCAGCCTGAAGAAGCCAGAGAGATTTTCTTCGCCCCCCTTCCTTACAGCAGTAAGGAGTTCCCAAATTAGAGGGGGGGAATGAAGCCAGATTTAAAGTTAGGTAGTCAGTGTAGTCAGGTAAATCGGGTCTAATATCGAGTGAAATCTAAAATGGAGGCCATGCTGGGAATGACTCAGGGAAAAGGCAGGACAACTCATGGAATGTTAATGAAGTCCTGAAAAGGCCCTAGGCCAAAGTCCACCTCAAAGAAATGTTAATGGAGCCCGGGAAACAGCCCCAACAGACTTGGAGATAGCCCATCCCCAAAGGTGCTGACTCAGAAGTCCTTCCTGACCAGATTACTTCTTTGGCCCACCTGTGTCCCACCCCTCTTCCAACCTACATTCCATCACCAAAACTATAAAAAGGGGAAACAACCGCACTTCCACGGATTCCACCTCTTGGGTCTCCTTCTTCCTCCGGGAGAAGTCTTTTCTGCTGTCCTTTAATAAACTTCTAATTTCTATTCTGACCTTGCCTCGGCGTGTGCTTTCTGGTGTTATTCTTCAACATTGGGGAAGCAAGAACACGTCACCGGTCAACAGCGGTTTCACTTCCACAGTCTCTGCTTAGGGCTACTTGAAGCGGAAACAAATCATAGACACAAAACTGAGAACTCCTTTATTTTCTCAAGTTTCAAAGAGCTACTACAAACCATATTGGATTTAGAGTTCCAAATTCATCTGTCTATATAGGAGAGAACAGAGTGAAACCTAAATATAAAAACTGCTACTGTAGACGAACGCTTAAACCTAGAAGAACAAAATTTGTTGAGCCAAGTGGGATTTGTGTACTTGTCATTACCACCACGTATCATCAAGATTGGGTGAGAAAATATTTGCTGGAATTTCGGAAAATCGTAATTTCTTGGAAGATTTGCAATGCCTTTCAATGAAAGTGCTTTTCCACAGTCTCTGCTTAGTGCTTCTTGAAGAGGAAACAAACCATAGAGACAAAACTGAGAACTGCTTTATTTGTTCAAGTTTCAAAGAGCTACTACAAACCATGTTGGTTTTAGAGTTCCAAATTCATCTATCTATATAGGAGAGAACAGAGTGAAACCTAAAAATAAAAACTGCTACTGTAAATGAACGCATCAACCTAGAATAACACAATTTGGTGACTCAAGTGGGATTTGTGAACCGATCATTACCACCAAGTATCATCAAGATTGGGTGAAAAAATATTTGCTGGTATTTCAGAAACTCGTAATTTTTTGGAAGCTTGGCAACCCCTCTCAATGAAAGTGCTTTTCCACAGTCAGGGCCTAGGGCTACTTGAAGAGGAAACAATCCATAGAGATAAAACTAAGAACTCCATTATTTTGTCAAGTTTCAAAGAGCTACTACAAACCATGTTGGATTTAGAGTTCCAAATTCATGTATCTATATAGTAGAGAACAGAGTGAAACCTAAAAATAAAAACTGCTACTGTAAACGAACTCTTCAACCTAGAAGAACAAAATTTGGTGAGCCAAGTGGGATTGGTGTACTGATGATTACCAACAAGTATCATCAAGATTGGGTGAAAAAATATTTGCTGGTATTTCGGAAACTCGTTATTTTTTAGAAGCTTGGAAACCCCTCTCAATGAAAGTTCTTTTCCACAGTCTGTGCCTAGGACTACTTAAAGAGGAAAAAAAGCATAGAGACAAAACTGAGAACTACTATATTTTGTCAAGTTTCAAAGAGCTACTGCAAACCATGTTGGATTTAGAGTTCCAAATTCATCTATCTATATAGGAGAGAACAGAGTGAAACCTAAATATAAAAACTGCTACAGTAGACGAACGCATCAACCTAGAAGAACAAAATTTGGTGATCCAAGTCGGATATGTGTACCGATAATTACCAACAAGTATCATCAAGATTGGGTGAAAAAATATTTGCTGGAATTTCTGAAGCTCGTAATTTCTTGGAAGCTTCGCAACCCCTCTCATTGAAAGTGCTTTTCCACAGTCTCTGCTTAGGGCTACTTGAAGAGGAAATGAATCATAGAGACAAAACTGAGAACTCCTTTATTTTGTCAAGTTTCAAAGAGCTACTAAAAACCATGTTGGATTTAGAGTTCCAAATTCATCTATCTATATAGGAGAGAACAGAGTGAAAAATAAAAATAAAAACTGCAACTGTAAACGAACGCTTCAACCTAGAAGAACAAAATTTGGTGACCCAAGTGGGATTGGAGTACTGATCATTACCACCAAGTATCATCAAGATTGGGTGAAAAAATATTTGCTGGTATTTTGGAAACTCGTTATTTTTTAGAAGCTTGGCAACCCCTCTCAATGAAATTGCTTTTCCACAGTCTGTGCCTAGGTCTACTTGAAGAGGAAACAAAACATAGAGACAAAACTGAGAACTACTATATTTTGTCAAGTTTCAAAGAGCTAATGCAAACCATGTTGGATTTAGAGTTCCAAATTCATCTATCTATATAAAAGAGAACAGAGGGGAACCTAAATATAGAAACTGCTACAGTAGACGAACGCTTCAACCTAGAGGAAGAAAATTTGGTGAGCAAAGTGGGACTTGTGTACTGATCATTACCAACAAGTATCATCAACATTGGGTTAAAAAATATTTGCTGGTATTTCGGAAACTCGTTATATCTTAGAATCTTGGCAACCCCTCTCAAAGAAATTGCTTTTCCATCGTCTGTGCCTAAGGCTACTTGAAGAGGAAACAAACCATAGAGACAAAACTGAGAACTCCTTTATTTTGTCAAGTTTCAAAGAGCTACTACAAACCATGTTGGATTTAGAGTTCCAAATTCATCTATCTATATAGGAGAGAACAGAGTGAAACCTAAAAATAAAAACTGCTACTGTAAACGAACGCTTCAACCAAGCAGAACAAAATTTGGTGAGCCAAGTGGGATTTGTGTACCGATCAATACCACCAAGTATCATGAATATTGGTTGACAAAATATTTGCTGATATTTCGGAAACTCGTAATTTCTTGGAAGCTTGGCAACCCCTCTCAATGAAAGTGTTCTTCCACAGTCTCTGCTTAGGGCTACTTAAAGCGGAAACAAATATTGAGAAAAAACTGAGAACTCTTTTATTTTGTCAAGTTTCAAAGAGCCACTACAAACCATGTTGGATTTAGAGTTCGAAATTCATCTTTCTATATACGAGAGAACAGAGTGAAACCTAAACATAAAAACTGCTACTGTAGACGAACGCTTCAACCTAGAAGAAGAAAATATGGTGAGCCAAGTGGGATTTGTGTACTGATCATCACCACCAAGTATCATCAGGATAGGGTCTAAAAATATTTGCTGGTATTTCGGAAACTCATGATTTCTTAGAAGCTTGGCAACCCCTCTCAATGAAAGTGCTTTTCCATTTTCTGTGCTAGGGCTACTTGAAGAGGAATCAAATCATAGAGACAAAACTGAGAACTCCTTTATTTTGTCAAGTTTTAAAGAGCCACTACAAACCATGTTGGATTTAGAGTTCCAAATTCATCTATCTATATACGAGAAAACACAGTGAAACCTAAACATAAAAACTGCTACTGTAGACGAACGCTTCAACCTAGAAGAACAAAATTTGGTGAGCCAACTGGGATTTATGTACTTGTCCTTACCTCCAAGTATCATAAAGAGTTTGTGAAAAAATATTTGCTGGTATTTCAGAAACTCGTTATTTCTTAGAAGCTTGGTAACCCCTCTCAATGAAAGTGCTTTTCCACAGTCTGTGCCAGGCCTACTTGAAGAGGAAACAAACCATAGAGACAAAGCTGAGAACTCCTTTATTTTGTCAAGTTTCAAAGAGCTACTACAAACCATGTTGGATTTAGAGTTCCAAATTCATCTATCTATATAGCAGAGAACAGAGTGAAACCTAAATATAAAAACTGCTACTGTAGACGAACGCTTCAACCTAGAAGAACAAAATTTGGTGAGCCAAGTGGGATTTGTATACCGATTATTAGCACCACGTATCATCAACAATGGGTGACAAAATATTTGCTGGTATTTCGGAAAATCGTAATTTCTTGGAACTTGGCAACCCCTTTCAATGAAAGTGCATTTCCACAGTCTCTGCTTAGTTCTACATGAAGCGGAAACAAATCATCTATCTATGTAGGAGAGAACAGAGTGAAACCTAAATATAAAAACTGCTACTGTAGACGAACGCTTCAACCTAGAAGAACAAAATTTGGAGAGCCAAGTGGGATTTGTGTACGGATCTTCACCACCAAGTATCATCAAGATTGGGTGAAAAAATATTTGCTGGTAATTCGGAAACTCGTTATTTCTTAGAAGCTTGGCAACCCCTCTCAATGAAAGTGCTTTTCCACAGTCTCTGCTTAGGGCTACATGAAGCGTAAACAAATCATAGAGACAAAACTGAAAACTCCTTTACACTGTCAAGTTTCAAAGGGCTACTACAAACCATATTGGATTTAGAGTTCCAAATTCATCTATCTATATAGGAGAGAACAGAGTGAAACCTAAAAATAAAAACTGCTACTGTAGACGAATGCTTCAACCTAGAAGAACAAAATTAGGTGAGCCAAGTGGGATTTGTGTATTTGTCCTTACCACCAAGTATCATTAAGATTGGGTGAAAAAATATTTGCTGGTATTTCGGTAACTCATTATTTCTTAGAAGCTTGGCAACGCCTCTCAATGAAAGTGCTTTTCCACAGTCTATGCCACGGATACTTGAAGAGGAAACAAACCATAGAGACAAAACTGAGAACTCCTTTATTTTTTCAAGTTTCAAAGAGCTACTACAAACCATGTTGGATTTAGAGTTCCAAATTCATCTATCTATATAGGAGAGAACAGAGTAAAACCTAAAATTAAAAACTGCTACTGTAGACGAATTCTTCCACCTAGAAGATCAAAATTTAGTGAGCCAAGTCGGATTTGTGTACTTATCCTAACCACCACGTATCATCACGATTGGGTGAAAAAATATTTGCTGGTATTTCGGAAACTCGTAATTTCTTGGAATCTTGGCAACCACTCTCAATGAAAGTGCTTTTCCACCGTCTGTGCCTACGGCTATTTTAAGAGGAAATAAACCATAGAGACAGAACAGAGAACTCCTTTATTTTGTGAATTTTCAAAGAGCCACTACAAACCATGTTGGATTTAGAGTTCCAAATTCATCTATCTATATAGCAGAGAACAGAGTGAAACCTAAAAATAAAAACTGCTACTGTAGACGAACGCTTCAAAATAGAAGAACAAAATTTGGTGAGCCAAGTGGGATTTGTGTAGTGATCATTACCACCAAGTGTCATCAAGATTGCGTGAAATAATATTTGCTGGTATTTCAGAAACTCGTTATTTCTTGGAAGCTTGGCAACCTCTCTCAATGAAAGTGCTTTTCCACAGTCTCTGCTTAAGGCTACTTGAAACGGAAAGAAATCATAGAGACAAACTGAAAGCTCCTTTATTTTGTCAAGTTTCAAATAGCTATTACAAACCATATTGGACTTAGAGTTCCAAATTCATCTATCTATATAGGAGAGAACAGAGTGAAACCTAAATATAAAAACTGCTACTATAGACGAACGCTTCAACCTAGAAGAACAAAATTTGGTGAGCCAAGTGGGATTTGTGTACCGATCATTACCACCACGTATCATCAATCTTGGGTGACAAAATATTTGCTGGTATTTCGGAAACTCGTAATTTCTTGGAAGCTTGGCAACCCCTTTCAATGAAATTGCTTTTCCAAAGTCTCTGCTTAGGGCTACATGAAGCGGAAACAAATCAGGGAGACAAAACTGAGAACTCCTTTACTTTGTCAAGTTTCAAAGAGCTACTACAAACCATATTGGATTTAGAGTTCCAAAATCTTCTATCTATATAGGAGAGAACAGAGTGAAACCTAAATATAAAAACTGCTACTGTAGACGAACGCTTCAAACTAGAAGAACAAAATTTGGTGAGCCAAGTGGGATTTGTGTACTGATCATTACCACCAATTGTCATCAAGAATGCGTGAAAAAAATATTTTCTGGTATTTCGGAAACTCGTTATTTCTTAGAAGCTTGGAAACCCCACTCAATGAAAGTGCTTTTCCACAGTCTGTTTATAGGGGTACTTGACGAGGAAACAAACCATAGAGAAAAAACTGTGAACTCCTTATTTTGTCAAGTATCAAAGAGCTACTACAAACCAAGTTGGATTTAGAGTTCCAAATTCATCTATCTATATAGGAGAGAACAGAGTGAAACCTAAAAATAAAAACTGCTACTGCAAACGAACGCTTCAACCTAACAGAAAAAAATTTGGTGAGCCAAGTGGGATTTGTGGGCTTGTCATTACCACCACGTATCATCAAGATTGGGAGAAAAAATATTTGCTGGTATTTCTGAAACTAGTAATTTCTTGGAAGCTTGGCAACCCCTCTCAATTTAAGTGCTGTTTCACAGTCTCTGCTTATGGCTACTTGAAGCGTAAACAAATCATAGAGACAAAACTGAGAACTCCTTTATTTTGTCAATTTTCAAAGAGCTACTACAATCCATATTGGATTTAGAGTTCCAAATTCATCTATCTATATAGGAGAGAACAGAGGGAAACCTAAATATAAAAACTGCCAAGGTAGATAAACCCTTCAACCTAGAAGAACTAAATTTGGTGAGCCAAGTGGGATTTGTGTGCTGAGCATTACCATCAAGTTTCATCAACACTGGGTGAAAAAATATTTGCTGGAATTTCGGAAACTCGTTATTTCTTAGAAGCTTGGCAACCGCTCTCAATGAAAGTCTACTTGAAGAGGAAACAAAACATAGAGACAAAAATGAGAAATACTTTATTTTGTCAAGTTTCAAAGAGCTACTGCAAACCATGTTGGATTTAGTGTTCCAAATTCATCTATCTATATAGGAGAGAACATAGGGAATCCTAAATATAAAAACTGCTACAGTAGACGAACGCTTCAACCTAGTAGAACAAAATTTGTTAAGCCAAGTGGGATTTGTGTACCGATCATTACCACCAAGTATCATCAAGATTGGGTGAAAAAATATTTGCTGGTATTTCGGAAACTCGTAATTTCTTGGAAGCTTGGCAACCCCTCACAATGAAAGTGCTTTTCCACATTCTCTGCTTAGGTTTACTAGAAGAGGAAAAAAATCATAGAGACAAAACTGAGAACTCCTTTACTTTGTCAAGTTTCAACGAGCTACTAAAACGATATTGGATTTAGAGTTCCAATTTCATCCTTCTATATAGGGGAGAACAGAGTGAATCCTAAATATAAAAACTGCTACTGTAAACGAACGCTTCAACCTAGAAGAACAATACTTGGTGAGCCAAGTGGGATTTCTGTACTGATCATTACCACCAAGTATCATCAAGATTGCGTGAAAAAATATTTGCTGGTATTTCGGAAACTCGTAATTTCTTAGAAGCTTGGCAACCGCACTCAATGAAAGTGCATTTCCACAGTCTGTTCCTAGGGGTACTTGAGGAGGAAACAAACCATAGACACAAAACTGAGAACTCCTTTATTTTGTCAAGTTTCAAAGAGCTACTACAAACCATGTTGGATTTAGAGTTCCAAATTCATCTATCTATATAGGAGAGATCAGAGTGAAACCTAAAAATAAAAACTGCTACTGTAAACGAACGCTTCAACCTAGAAGAACAAAATTTGGTGAGCCATGTGGGATTAGTGGACTTGTCATTACCACCACGTATCATCAAGATTGGGTGAAAAAATATTTGCTGGTATTTCGGAAACTCGTAATTTCTTGGAAGCTTGGCAAACCCTCTCAATGAAAGTGCTTTTCCACCGTTTGTGCCTGGGGTTACTTGAAGAGGAAACAAACCATAGAGACAAAACTGAAAACTCCTTTATTTTGTCAAGTTTCAAAGAGCTACTACAAACCATGTTGGATTTAGACTTCCAAGTTCATCTATCTATATAGCAGAGAAAAGAGGGAAACCTAAATATAAAAACTGCTACTGTAGACGAACGCTTCAACCTAGAAGAACAAAATTTTGTGAGCCTAGTGGGATTTGTGTACCGATCATTACCACCACGTATCATCAACCTTGGGTGACAAAATATTTGCTGGTATTTCGGAAACTCGTAATTTCTTGGAAGCTTGGCAAACCCTCTCAATGAAAGTGCTTTTCCACCGTTTGTGCCTGGGGCTACTTGAAGAGGAAACAAACCATAGAGACAAAACTGAGAATTCCTTTATTTTGTCAAGTTTCAAAGAGCCACTACAAACCATGTTGGATTTAGAGTTCCAAATTCATCTATCTATATACGAGAAAACACAGTGAAACCTAAACATAAAAACTGCTACTGTAGACGAACGCTTCAACCTAGAAGAACAAAATTTGGTGAGCCAACTGGGATTTATGTACTTGTCCTTACCTCCAAGTATCATAAAGAGTGGATGAAAAAATATTTGCTGGTATTTCAGAAACTCGTTATTTCTTAGAAGCTTGGTAACCCCTCTCAATGAAAGTGCTTTTCCACAGTCTGTGCCAGGCCTACTTGAAGAGGAAACAAACCATAGAGACAAAGCTGAGAACTCCTTTATTTTGTCAATTTTCAAAGAGCTACTACAAACCATGTTGGATTTAGAGTTCCAAATTCATCTATCTCTTTAGGAGAGAACAGAGGGAAACCTAAATATAAAAACAGCTACAGTAGACGAACCCTTCAACCTAGAAGAACAAAATTTGGTGAGCCAAGTGGGATTTGTGTACTGATCATTACCACCAAGTATCATCAAGATTCGGTGAAAAAGTAGTTGCTGGTATTTAGGAAACTCGTTATTTCTTAGAAGTTTGGCAACCCCTCTCAATGAAATTACTTTTCTAACGTCTGTGCCTAGGGCTACTTGAAGAGGAAACAAACCATAGAGACAAAACTGAGAACTCCTTTACTTTGTCAAGTTTCAAAGAGCTACTACAAACCATGTTGGATTTAGAGTTTCAAATTCATCTATCTATATATCAGAGAACAGAGTGAAACCTAAATATAAAAACTGCTACTGTAGACGAACGCTTCAACCTAGAATAACAAAATTTGGTGAGCCAAGTGGGATTTGTGTACTGATCATTACCACCAAGTGTCATCAAGATTGCGAGAAAAAATATTTGCTGGTATTTCGGAAACTCGTTATTTCTTAGAAGCTTGGCAACCCCACTGAATGAAAGTGCTTTTCCACAGTCTGTTCCTGGGGGTACATGAAGAGGAAAAAAACCATAGAGACAAAACTGAGAACTCCTTTATTTTGTCAAGTTTCAAAGAGCTACTACAAACCATGTTGGATTTAGAGTTCCAAATTCATGTATCTGTATAGGAGAGAACAGAGTGAAACCTAAACTTAAAAACTGCTACTGTAAACTAACGCTTCAACGTAGAAGAACAAAATTTGGTGAGCCAAGTGGGATTTGTGGACTTGTCATTACAACCACGTATCATCAAGATTGGGTGAAAAAATATTTGCTGGTATTTCGGAAACTCGTAATTTCTTGGAAGCTTGCAACCCCTCACAAGGAAAGTGCTTTTCCACAGTCACTGCTTAGGGCTACATGAAACGGAAGAAAATCATAGAGACAAAACTGAAAACTCATTTATTTTGTCAAGTTTCAAAGAGCTGCTACAAACCATGTTGAATTTAGAGTTCCAAATTCATCTATCAATATAGGAGAGAACAGAGTGCAACCTAAAAGTGAAAACTGCTACTGTAAACGAAAGCTTCAACCTACAAGAACAAAATTTGGTGAGCCAAGTGGGATTTGTGTACTTGTCCTTACCACCAAGTATCATCAAGATTGGGTGAAAAAATATTTGCTGGTATTTCGGAAACTCGTAATTTCTTGGAATGTTGGCAACCACTCTCAATGAAAGTGCTCTTCCACCGTCTGTGAATAGGCCTACTTGAAGAGGAAGCAAAACATAGAGACAAAACTGAGAACTACTTTATTTTGTCAAGTTTCAAAGAGCTACTGCAAACCATGTTGGATTTCGTGTTCCAAATTCATCTATCTATATAGGAGAGAATAGAGGGAAACCTAAATATAAAAACGGCTACAGTAGACGAACGCTTCAACCTAGAAGAACAAAATTTGGTGAGCCAAGTGGGATTTGTGTACTGATCATTACCAGCAAATATCATCAACATTGGGTTAAAAAATATTTGCTGGTATTTGGGAAACTCGTTATTTCTTAGAAGCTTAGCAACCCCTCTCAATGAAAATGCTGTTCAACCGTCTGTGCCTAGGGCTACTGAAGAGGAAACAAACCATAGAGACAAAACTGAGAACTCCTTTATTTTGTCAAGTTTCAAAGAGCTACTACAAACTATGTTGGATTTAGAGTTCCAAATTCATCTATCTATATAGCAGAGAACGGAGTGAAACCTAAATATAAAAACTGCTACTGTAGACGATCGCTTCAACCTAGAAGAACAAAATTTGGTGAGCCAAGTGGGATTTGTGTACCGATCATTACCACCAAGTATCATCTAGATTGGGTGAAAAAATATTTGCTGGTATTTCCGAAACTCGTTATTTCTTAGAAGCTTGGCAACCCCTCTCAATGAAAGTGCATTTCCACAGTCAGTGCCTAGGGCTACTTGAAGAGGAAACAATCCATAGAGACAAAACTGAGAATTCCTTTATTTTGTCAAGTCAAAGAGCTACTACAAACCACGTTGGATTTAGTGTTCCATATTCATCTCTCTATATAGGAGAGAACAGAGTGAAACCTAAAAATAAAAACTGCTACTGTAAACGAACGCTTCAACCTAGAAGAACAAAATTTGGTGAGCCAAGTGGGATTTGTGTACTGATCATTACCACCAAGTATCATCAAGATTCGGTGAAAAAGTATTTGCTGGTATTTCGGAAACTCGTTATTTCTTAAAATTTTGGCAACCCCACTAAATGAAATTGGTTTTCCACAGTCTGTGCCTATGTCTACTTGAAGAGGAAAAAAAACATAGAGACAAAAATGAGAACTAATTTATTTTGTCAAGTTTCAAAGAGCTACTGCAAACCATGTTGGATTTAGAGTTCCAATTCATCTATCTATATAGAGCAGAACAGAGGGAAACCTAAATATAAAAACTGCTACAGTAGACGAACGCTTTTACCTAGAAGAACAAAATTTGGTGAGCCAAGTGGGATTTGTGTACTGATCATTAACACCGAGTATCATCAACACTGGGTGAAAAAATATTTGCTGGTATTTCGGAAACTCGTAATTTCTTGGAAGCTTGGCAACCCCTTTCAATGAAAGTGCTTTTCCACAGTCTCTGCTTAGGGCTACATGAAACGGAAACAAATCATGGAGACAAAACTGAAAACTCCTTTATTTTGTCAAGTTTCAAAGAGCTACTACAAACCATGTTGGATTTAGAGTTCCAAAATCATCTATCTATATAGCAGAGAACAGAGTGAATCCGAACTATAAAAACTGCTACTGTAGACGAATGCTTCAACCTAGAAGAACAAAATTTGGTGAGCCAAGTGGGAATTGTGGACTTGTCATTACCACCACGTATCATCAAGATTGGGGGAAAAAATATATGCTGGTATTTCGGAAACTCGTATTTTCTTGGAAGCTTGGCAACCCCTCTCAATAAAAGTGCTTTTCCAACTTCTGTGCCTAGAGCTACCTGAAGAGGAAACAAACCATAGAGACAAAACTGAGAACTCCTTTATTTTGTCAAGTTTCAAAGAGCTACTACAAACCATGTTGGATTTAGAGTTCCAAATTCATCTATCTATATAGGAGAGAACAGAGTGAATCCTAAATAAAAAAATTGCTACTGTAGACGAACGCTTCAACCTAGAAGAACAAAATTTGTTGAGCCAAGTGGGATTTTTATACTGATCATCACCACCAAGTATCCTCAAGATTGGATGAAAGAATATTTGCCTGTATTTCGGAAACTCGTTATTTCTTAGAAGCTTGGCAACCCCTCTCAATGAAAGTGCTTTTCCACAGTCTGTGCCTAGGGCTACTTGAAGAGGAAACAAACCATAAAGACAAAACTGAGAACTCCTTTAATCTGTCAAGTTTCAAAGAGCTACTACAAACCATGTTGGATTTAGAGTTCCAAATTCATCTGTCTATATAGGAGAGAACATAGTGAAACCTAAAAATAAAAACTGCTACTCTAGACGAATGCTTCAACCTAGAAGAACAAAATTTGGTGAGCCAAGTGGGATTTGTGTACTTGTCCTTACCACCAAGTATCATCAAGATTGGGTGAAAAAATATTTGCTGGTATTTCAGAAACTTGTTATTTCTTAGAAGCTTGGCAACCCCTCTGAATGAAAGTGCTTTTCCACAGTCTGTGCCAGCGCTACTTGAAGAGGAAACAAACCATAGAGACAAAACTGAGAACTCCTTTATTTGTCAAGTTTCAAAGAGCTACTAAAAACCATGTTGGATTTAGAGTTCCAAATTTATCTATCTATATAGGACAGAACAGAGTGAAACCTAAAAATAAAAACTGCTACTGAAAACGAACGCATCAACCTAGAAGAACAAAATTTGGTGAGTCAACTGGGATTTGTGTACCGATCATTACCACCAAGTATCATCAAGATTGGGTGAAAAAATATTTGCTGGTATTTCAGAAACTCGTTATTTCTTAGAAGCTTGGCAACCCCTCTCAATGAAAGTGCTTTTCCACAGTCTGTGCCTAGGGCTACTTGAAGAGGAAACAAACCATAGAGACAAAACTGAGAACTCCTTTATTTTTTCAAGTTTCATAGAGCTACTACAAACCAAGTTGGATTAATAGTTCCAAATTCATCTACCTATATAGGAGAGAACAGAGTGAAACCTAAAAATAAAAACTGCTACTGTAAACGAACGCTTCAACCTAGAAGAACAAAATTTGGTGAGCCAAGTGGGATTTGTGTACTTGTTATTACCGCCACTTATCATCAGCATTGGGTGAAAAAACTATATGCTGGTATTTCGGAAACTCGTAATTTCTTGGAAGCTTGGCAACCCCTTTCAATGAAAGTGCTTTTCCACAGTCTCTGCTTAGGGCTACATGAAACGGAAACAAATCATAGAGACAAAACTGAAAACTCCTTTATTTTGTCAAGTTTCAAAGAGCTGCTATAAACCATGTTGGATTTAGAGTTCCAAATTCATCTATCTATATAGGAGAGAACAGAGTGAAACCTAAAATTGAAAACTGCTACTGTAAACGAAAGCTTCAACCTACAAGAACAAAATTTGGTGAGCCAAGTGGGATTTTTGGACTTGTCCTTACCACCACATATCATCAAGATTGGGTGAAAAAATATTTGCTGGTATTTCGGAAACTCGTATTTCCTTGGAAGCTTGGCAAACCCTCTCAATGAAAGTGCTTCTCAACCTTCTGTAACTAGGGCTACTTGAAGAGGAAACAAACCATAGAGAGAAAACTGAGAACTCCTTTATTTTGTCAAGTTTCAAAGAGCTACTACAAACCATGTTGGATTTAGAGTTCCAAATTCATCTATCTATATAGGAGAGAACAGAGTGAAACCTAAATATAAAAACTGCTACAGTAGACGAACGCTTCAACCTAGAAGAACAAAAGTTGGTGAGCCAAGTTGGATTTGTGTACCGATCATTACCACCAAGTATCATCAAGATTGGGTGAAAAAATATTTGCTGGTATTTCGGAAACTCGTAATTTCTTGGAAGATTGGCAACCCCTCTCAATGAAAGTGCTTTTCCACAGTCTCTGCTTAGGGGCTACTTGAAGCGGAACCAAATCATAGTGACAAAACTGAGAACTCCTTTATTTTGTCAAGTTTCAAGGAGCTACTACAAACCATGTTGGATTTAGTGTTTCAAATTCATCTATCTATATAGGAGAGAACAGAGTGAAACTAAAAATAAAAACTGATACTGTAGACGAATGCTTCAACCTAGAAGAACAAAAGTTGGTGAGCCAAGTGAAATTTGTGTACTTGTCCTTACCACCAAGTACCATCAAGAATGGGTGAAAAAATATTTGCTGGTATTTCGGAAACTCGTAATTTCTTGGAAGCTTGGCGACCCCTCTCAATGAAAGTGCTTTTCCACAGTCACTGCTTAGGGCTACGTGAAGCGGAAAAAATTCGTAGAGACAAAATTGAGAACTCCTTTGTTTTGTCAAGTTTCAAATAGCTACTACGAACCATGTTGGATTTAGAGTTCAAAATTCATCTATCTATATAGGAGAGAACAGAGTGAAACCTAAATATAAAAACTGCTAAGGTAGACGAACGCTTCAACCTAGAAGAACAAAATTTGTTGAGCCAAGTGGGATTTGTGTACTGATCATCACCACCAAGTATCATCAAAATTGGTTGAAAAAATATTTGTTGGTATTTCGGAAACTCGTTATTTCTTAGAATCTAGGCAACCCCTCTCATTGAAAGTGCTTTTCCACAGTCTGTGTCAGGGCTACTTGAAGAGGAAACAAACCATAGAGACAAAACAGAGAACTCCTTTATTTTGTCAATTTTCAAAGAGCTACTACAAACCATGTTGGATTTAGAGTTCCAAATTCATCTATCTATATATGAGAGAACAGAGAGAAACCTAAAAATAAAAACTGCTACTGAAAACGAACGCATCAAGCTAGAAGAACAATATTTGGTGAGTCAAGTGGGATTTGTGTACGGATCATTACCACCAAGTATCATCAAGATTGGGTGAAAAAGTATTTGCTGGTATTTCGGAAACTCGTAATTTCTTGGAAGCTTGGCAACCCCTCTCAATGAAAGTGCTTTTCCACCGTTTATGCCTGGGGCTACTTGAAGAGGAAACAAATCATAGAGACAAAACTGAAAACTCCTTTATTTTGTCAAGTTTCAAGGAGCCATTACAAACCATGTTGGATTTAGAGTTCCAAATTCATCTATCTATATAGGAGAGAACAGAGTGAAACCTAAATAAAACAATTGCTACTGTATACGAACGCTTCAACCTAGAATAACAAAATTTGTTGAGCCAAGTGGGATTTGTATACTGATCATCACCACCAAGTATCCTCAAGATTGGATGAAAAAATATTTGCTGGTATTTCGGAAACTCGTTATTTCTTAGAAGCTTGGCAACCCCTCTCAATGAAAGTGCTTTTCCACAGTCTGTGCCTAGGGCTACTTGAAGAGGAAACAAACCATAGAGACAAAACTGAGAACTCCTTTATTTTGTCAAGTTTCTAAGAGCTACTACAAACCATGTTGGATTAAGAGTTCCAAATTCATCTACCCATATAGGAGAGAACAGAGTGAAACCTAAATATAAAAACTGCTACTGTAGACGAACGCTTCAACGTAGAAGAACAAAATTTGGTGAGCCAAGTGGGATTTGTGTACTGATCATTACCACCAAGTGTCATCAAGATTGCGAGAAAAAATATTTGCTGGTATTTCAGAAACTCTTTATTTCTTAAAAGCTTGGCAACCCCACTCAATGAAAGTGCTTTTCCACAGTCTGTTCCTAGGGGTACTTGAAGAGAAAAAAAACCATAGAGACAAAACTGAGAACTCCTTTATTTTGTCAAGTTTCAAAGAGCTACTACAAACCATGTTAGATTTAGAGTTCCAAATTCATCCATCTATATAGCAGAGAACAGAGTGAAACCTAAATATAAAAACTGCTACTGTAGACGAATGCTTAAACCTAGAAGAACAAAATTGGTGAGCCAAGTGGGATTTGTGTACTTGTCCTTACCACCAAGTATCATCAAGATTGGGTGAAAAAATATTTGCTGGTATTTTGGAAACTCGTTATTTCTTAGAAGTTTGGCAACCCCTCTCAATGAAAGTGCATTTCCACAGTCTATACTTAGGTCTGCTTGAAGAGGAAATAAACCATAGAGACAAATCTGAGAACTCCTTTATTTTGTCTAGTTTCAAAGAGCTACTACAAACCATGTTGGATTAAGAGTTCCAAATTCATCTATCTATATAGCAGAGAATAGAGTGAAACCTCAATCTAAAAAAAGCTACTGGAGACGAACGCTTCAACTTAAAGAAAAAAATTTGTTGATCCAAGTGGGATTTGTGTACCGATCATTATCACCAAGTATCATCAAGATTGGGTGTAAAAATATTTGCTGGTATTTTGGAAACTCGTAGTTTCTTGGTAGCTTGGCAACCCCTCTCAATGAAAGTTCTTTTCCACTGTCTGTGCCTAGGGGTACTTGAAGAGGCAACAAACCATAGAGACAAAACTGAGAACTCCTTTATTTTGTCAAGTTTCAAAGAGCTACTACAAACCATGTTGGATTTAGATTTCCAAATTCATCTATCTATATCGGAGAGAACAGAGTGAAACCTAAGTATAAAAACTGCTACTGTAGACGAACGCTTCAACCCAGAAGAACAAAATTTGGTGATCCACGTGGGATTTGTGTACTGATCATTACCACCAAGTATCATCAACTTTGGGTGAAAAAATATTTGCTGGTATTTCGGAAACTGGTTATTTCTTAGAAGCTTGGCAACCCCTCTCAATGAAAGTTCTTTTCCACAGTCTGTGCCTAGGGCTACTTGAAGAGGAAACAAACCATAGAGACAAAACTGAAAATTCCTTTATTTTGTGAACATTCAAAGAGCTACTACAAACCAAGTTGGATTTAGAGTTCCAAATTCATCTATCTATATAGGAGAGAACAGAGTGAAACCTAAAAATAAAAACTGCTACTGTAAACGAAAGCTTCAACCTAGAAGAACAAAATTTGGTGAGCCAAGTGGGATTTGTGGATTGTCATTACCACCACATATCATCAAGATTGGGTGAAAAAATATTTGCTGGTATTTCGGAAACTCGTAATTTCTTGGAAGCTTTGCAACCCCTCTCAATGAAAGTGCTTTTTTACAGTCTCTGCTTAGGGCTACTAGAAGCGGAAACAAATCATAGAGACAAAACTGAGAACTCCTTTATTTTGTCAAGTTTCAAAGAGCTACTACAAACAATATTGGAAACCTAAATATATAAACTGCTACTGTAGACAAACGCTTAAACCCAGAAGAACAAAATTTGGTGAGCCAAGTGGGATTTCTGTACAGATCATTACCACCAAGTGTCATCAAGATTGCGTGAAAAAATATTTGCTGGTATTTCAAAAACTCGTTATTTCTTAGAAGCTTCGCAATCCCAATCAATGAAAGTGCTTTTCAACAGTCTGTGCCACGGCTACTTGAAGAGGAAACAAACCATAGAGACAAAACTGAGAACTCCTTTATTTTGTCAAGTTTCAAAGAGCTACTACAAACCATTTTGGATTTAGAGTTCCAAATTCATCTATCTATATAGGGGAGAACAGAGTGAAACCTACAAATAAAAACTGCTACTAAAAACGAACGCATCAACCTAGAAGAACAAAATTTGGTGAGTCAAGTGGGATTTGTGTACCGATCATTACCACCAAGTATCATCAAGATTGGGTGAAAAAATATTTGCTGGTATTTCGGAAACTCGTAATTTCTTGGAAGCTTGGCAACCCCTCTCAATGAAAGTGCTTTTCCACCGTTTGTGCCTGGGAAAACTTGAAGAGGAAACAAACCATAGAGACAAAACTGAGAACTCCTGTATTTTGTCAAGTTTCAAAGAGCCACTAAAAACCATGTTGGATTTAGAGTTCCAAATTCATCTATCTATATAGGAGAGAACAGAGTGAAACCTAAACATATAAACTGCTACTGTAGCCGAACGCTTCAACCTAGAAGAACAAAATTTGGTGAGCCAAATGGGATTTGTGTACTGATCATTACCACCAAGTATCATCACGATTGGGTGAAAAAATATTTGCTGGTATTTCGGAAACTCGTAATTTCTTGGAAGCTTGGCAACCCCTCTCAATGAAAGTGCTTTTCCACAGTCACTGCTTAGGGCTACTTGAAGCGGAAACAAATCATGGAGACAAAAGTGAGAACTCCTATATTTTGTCAAGTTTCAGAGCTACTACAAACCATGTTGGATTTAGAGTTCCAAATTCATCTATCTATATAGGAGAGAAAACAGTGAAACCTAAAAATAAAAACTGCTACTGTAAATGAACGCTTCAACCTAGAAGAACAAAATTTGGTGAGCCAAGTGGGATTTGTGGACTTGTCATTACCTCCACATATCATCAAGATTGGGTGAAAAAATATTTGCTGGTATTTCGGAAACTCGTAATTTCTTGGAAGCTTGGCAACAACTCTCAATGAAAGTGCTTTTTTACAGTCTCTGCTTAGGGCTACTTGAAGCGGAAACAAATCATAGAGACAAAACTGAGAACTCCTTTATTTTGTCAAGTTTCAAAGAGCTACTACAAACCATATTGGATTTAGAGTTCCAAATTCATCTATCTATATAGGAGAGAACAGAGTGTAACCTAAATATAAAAACTGCTACTGTAGACGAACGCTTCAACCTAGAAGAACAAAATTTCGTGAGCCAAGTGGGATTTTTGTGCTTAATATTACCACCAGTGTCATCAAGATTGCGTGAAAAAATATTTGCTGGTATTTCAGAAACTCGTTATTTCTTAGAAGCTTGGCAAGCCCACTCAATGAAAGTGCTTTTGCACAGTCTGTTCCTAGGGGTACTTGAAGAGGAAACAAACCATGGAGACAAAACTGAGAACTCCTTTATTTTGTCAAGTTTCAAAGAGCTACTACAAACCATGCTGGATTTAGAGTTCCAAATTCATCTATCTATATAGGAGAGAACAGAGTGAAACCTAAAAATAAAAACTGCTACTGTAAACGAACGCTTCAACCTAGAAGAACAAAATTTGGTGAGCCAAGTGGGATTTGTGGACTTGTCATTACCACAACGTATCATCAAGATTGGGTGAAAAAATATTTGCTGGTATTTCGGAAACTCGTAATTTCTTGGAAGCTTGGCAACCCCTCTCAATGAAAGTGCTTTTCCAGAGTCTGTGCCTAGGGCTACTTGAACAGGAAACAAACCATAGAGACAAAACCGAGAACTCCTTTATTTTGTCAAGTTTCAAAGAGCTACTACAAACCATGTTGGATTTAGAGTTCCAAATTCATCTATCTTTATAGCAGAGAATAGAGTGAAACCTAAATATAAAAACTGCTACTGTAGACGAACGCTTCAACCTAGAAGAACAAAATATGGTGAGCCAAGTGGGATTTGTGTACCGATCATTACCACCACGTATCATAAACATTGGGTGAAAAAATATTTGCTGGTATTTCGGAAACTCGTAATTTCTTGGAAGCTCGGCAACCCCTTTCAATGAAAGTGCTTTTCCACAGTCTCTTCTTAGGGCTACATGAAGCGGAAACAAATCATAGAGACAAAACTGAGAACTCCTTTACTTTGTAAAGTTTCAAAGAGCTACTACAAACAATATTGGATTTAGAATTCCAAATTCATCTCTCTATATAAGAGAGACAGAGTGAAACCTAAATATAAAAACTGCTACTGTAGACGAACGCTTAAACCTAGAAGAACCAAATTTGGTGAGCCAAGTGGGATTTGTGTACAGATCATTACCACCAAGTGTCATCAAGATTGCGTGAAAAAATATTTGCTGGTATTTCAAAAACTCGTTATTTCTTAGAAGGTTGGCAACCCCTCTCAATGAAAGTGCTTTTCCACCGTCTGTGCCTATTGCTACTTGAAGAGGAAACAAACCATAGAGACAAAACTGAGAACTCCTTTATTTTGTCAAGTTTCAAAGAGCTACTACAAACCATGTTGGATTTAGAGTTCCAAATTCATCTATCTATATAGCAGAGAACAGAGTGAAACCTAAATATGAAAACTGCTACTGTAGTCGAACGCTTCAACCTAGAAGAACAAAATTTGGTGAGCCAAGTGGGATTTGTGTACCGATCATTACCACCGCGTATCATCAACATTGGGAGACAAAATATTTGCTGGTATTTCGGAAACTCGTGATTTCTTGGAGCTTGGCAACCCCTTTCAATGAAAGTGCTTTTCCACAGTCTCTGCTTAGTGCTACATGAAGCTGAAACAAATCATAGAGACAAAACTGAGAACTCCTTTACTTTGTCAAGTTTCACAGAGCTACTACAAACCATGTTGATTTAGAGTTCCAAATTCATCTATCTTTATAGCAGAGAATATAGTGAAACCTAAATATAAAAACTGCTACTGTAGACGAACTCTTCAACCTAGAAGAACAAAATATGGTGAGCCAAGTGGGATTTGTGTACCGATCATTACCACCACGTATCATAAACATTGGGTGAAAAAATATTTGCTGGTATTTCGGAAAATCGTAATTTCTTGGAAGCTCGGCAACCCCTTTCAATGAAAGTGCTTTTCCACAGTCTCTGCTTAGGGCTACATGAAGCGGAAACAAATCATAGAGACAAAACTGAGAACTCCTTTACTTTGTCAAGTTTCAAAGAGCTACTACAAACCATATTGGATTTAGAATTCCAAATTCATCTATCTATATAAGAGAGACAGAGTGAAACCTAAATATAAAAACTGCTACTGTAGACAAACGCTTAAACCAAGAAGAACAAAATTTGGTGAGCCAAGTGGGATTTCTGTACAGATCATTACCACCAAGTGTCATCAAGATTGCGTGAAAAAATATTTGCTGGTATTTCGGAAACTCGTTATTTCTTAGAAGGTTGGCAACCCCTCTCAATGAAAGTGCTTTTCCACCGTCTGTGCCTATTGCTACTTGAAGAGGAAACAAACCATAGAGACAAAACTGAGAACTCCTTTATTTTGTCAAGTTTCAAAGAGCTACTACAAACCATGTTTGATTTAGTGTTCCAAATTAATCTATCTATACAGGAGAGAACAGAGGGAAATTAAAAATATAAACTGCTATTGTAAACGAACGCTTCAACCTAGAAGAACAAAATAAGGTGAGCCAAGTGGGAATTGTGTACTGATCATTGCCACCAAGTATCATCAAGATTGGGTGAAAAAATATTTGCTGGTATTTCGGAAACTCGTTATTTCTTAAAAGCTTGGCAACCCCTCTCAATAAAAGGGCTTTTCCCCCGTCTGTGCCTAGGGCTACTTGAAGAGGAAACAAATCATAGAGACAAAACTGAGAACTTCTTTATTTTGTCAAGTTTCAAAGAGCTACTACACACCATGTTGGATTTAGAGTTCCAAATTCATCTATCTATATAGGAGAGAACAGAGGGAAACATAAATATATAAACTGCTAGTGTAAACGAACGCTTCTACCTAGAAGAAAAACATTTGGTGAGTCAAGAGTGATTTGTGTACCGATCCTTACCATCAAGTATCATCAAGATATGGTGAAAAAATATTTGCTGGTATTTCGGAAACGCGTATTTCTTGGAAGCTTGGCAACCCCTTTAAATTAAAGTGCTTTTTCACAGTCTCTGTTTAGGGCTACTTGAAGAGGAAGCAAACCATAGAGACAAAACTGAGAACTCCTTTATTTTCTCAAGTTTCAAAGAGATACTGCAAACCCTGTTGGATTTAGTTCCAAATTCATCTATCTATATAGGAGAGAACAGAGTGAAACCTAAAAATAAAAACTGCTACTGTAGACGAACGCTTCAACCTACAAGAACAAAATCTGGTGAGCCAAGTGCGATTTGTTTACTGATCATTACCACCAAGTATCATCAAGATTGGGTGAAAAAATATTTGCTGGTATTTCGGAAACTCGTTATTTCTTAGAAGCTTGGCAACACCTCTCAATGAAAGTGCTTTTCCACAGTCTTTGCCTAGGGCTACTTGAAGAGAAAACAAACCTCAGAGACAAAATTTTGAAGTCCTTTATTTTGTCAAGTTTCAAAGAGCTACTACAAACTATGTTGGATTTAGAGGTCCAAATTCATCTATCTATATAGGAGAGAAAAGAGTGACACCTAAAATAAAAACTGCTACTGTAAACGAACGCTCAAACCTAGAAAAAAAAAATTTTTGAGCCAAGTTGGATTTGTGTACTGATCATTACCACCAAGTATCATAAAGATTGGGTGAAAAAATATTTGCTGGTATATCGGCAACTCGTTATTTCTTAGAAGCTTGGCAACCGCTCTCAATGAAATTGATTTTCCCCCGTCTGTGCCTAGGGCTACTTGAAGAGGAAACAAATCATAGAGACAAAACTGAGAACTCCTTTATTTTGTCAAGTTTCAAAGAGCTACTACACACCATGTTGGATTTAGAGTTCCAAATTCATCTATCTATATAGGAGAGAACAGAGAGAAACATAAATATATAAACTGCTAGTGTAAACGAACGCTTCTACCTAGAAGAAAAACATTTGGTGAGTCAAGAGTGATTTGTGTACCGATCCTTACCATCAAGTATCATCAAGATATGGTGAAAAAATATTTGCTGGTATTTCGGAAACGCGTAATTTCTTGGAAGCTTGGCAACCCCTTTAAATAAAAGTGCTTTTTCACAGTCTCTGTTTAGGGCTACTTGAAGAGGAAGCAAACCATAGAGACAAAACTGAGAACTCCTTTATTTTCTCAAGTTTCAAAGAGATACTGCAAACCCTGTTGGATTTAGTTCCAAATTCATCTATCTATATAGGAGAGAACAGAGTGAAACCTAAAAATAAAAACTGCTACTGTAGACGAACGCTTCAACCTACAAGAACAAAATCTGGTGAGCCAAGTGCGATTTGTTTACTGATCATTACCACCATGTATCATCAAGATTGGGTGAAAAAATATTTGCTGGTATTTCGGAAACTCGTTATTTCTTAGAAGCTTGGCAACACCTCTCAATGAAAGTGCTTTTCCACAGTCTTTGCCTAGGGCTACTTGAAGAGAAAACAAACCTCAGAGACAAAATTTTGAAGTCCTTTATTTTGTCAAGTTTCAAAGAGCTACTACAAACTATGTTGGATTTAGAGGTCCAAATTCATCTATCTATATAGGAGAGAACAGAGGGAAACCTAAATATTAAAACTGCTACTGTAGATGAACGCTTCAACCTAGAATAACAATATTTGGTGAGCCAAGTGGGAATTGTGTACTGATCATTACCACCAAGTATCATCAAGATTGGGAGAAAAAATATTTGCTGCTATTTCAGAAACTCGTTATTTCTTAGAAGCTTGGAAACCCCTCTCAATGAAAGTGCTTTTCCACAGTCTGTGTCTAGGGCTACTTGAAGAGGAAACAAACCATAGGGAGAAAACTGAGAACTCCTTTGTTTTGTCAAGTTTCAAAGAGCTACTACAAACCATGTTGAATTTAGAGTTCCAAATTCATCTCTCTAGACAGGAGAGAACAGAGGGAAATTAAAAATATAAACTGCTATTGTAAACGAACGCTTCAACCTAGAAGAACAAAATAAGGTGAGCCAAGTGGGAATTGTGTACTGATCATTGCCACCAAGTATCATCAAGATTGGGTGAAAAAATATTTGCTGGTATTTCGGAAACTCGTTATTTCTTAGAAGCTTGGCAACCCCTCTCAATAAAAGGGCTTTTCCCCCGTCTGTGCCTAGGCCTACTTGAAGAGGAAACAAATCATAGAGACAAAACTGAGAACTCCTTTATTTTGTCATGTTTCAAAGAGCTACTACACACCATGTTGGATTTAGAGTTCCAAATTCATCTATCTATATAGGAGAGAACAGAGGGAAACCTAAATATATAAACTGCTACTGTAAACGAACGCTTCTACCTAGAAGAACAACATTTGGTGAGTCAAGAGTGATTTGTGTACCGATCCTTACCACCAAGTATCATCAAGATTTGGTGAAAAAATATTTGCTGGTAATTTGGAAACGCATAATTTCTTGGAAGCTTGGCAACCCCTTTAATTGAAAGTGCTTTTTCACAGTCTCTGCTTAGGGCTACATGAAGCGGAAACAAATCGTAGAGACAAAACTGAGAACTCCTTTACTTTGTCAAGTTTCAAAGAGCTACTACAAACCATATTGGATTTAGAATTCCAAATTCATCTACTTATATAGGAGAGATAGAGTGAAACCTAAATATAAAAACTGCTACTGTAGACGAACGCTTCAACCTAGAAGAAAAAATTTGGTGAGCCAAGTGGGATTTGTGTACTTGTCCTTACCACCAAGTATCAAATATTCATCTATCTATATAGGAGAGAACAGAGTGAAACCTAAATATAAAAACTGCTACTGTAGACGAACGCTTCAACCTAGAAGAACAAAATTTGGTGAGCCAAGTGGGATTTGTGTACCATCTTCACCACCACGTATCATCAAGATTGGGTGAAAAAATATTTGTTGGTAATTCGAAAACTCGTTATTTCTTAGAAGCTTGGCAAGTGGGATTTGTGTACCAATAATTACCATCCAGTATCATCAAGATTGTGTGAAAAAATATTTGCTGGTATTTCGGATACTCGTTATTTCTTAGAAGCTTGGCAACCCCTCTCAATGAAAGTGCTTTTCCATAGTCTGTGCCAGGGCTACTTGAAGAGGAACAAACCATAGAGACAAAACTGAGAACTCCTTTATTTGTCAAGTTTCAAAGAGCTACGTCAAACCATGTTGGATTTCGAGTTCCAAATTCATCTATCTATATAGGAGAGAACAGAGTGAAACCTAAAAATATAAATTGCTACTGAAAACGAACGCTTCAACCTGGAAGAACAAAATTTGGTGAGTCAAGTGGGATTTGTGTACCGATCGTAAACACCAAGTATCATCAAGACTGGGTGAAAAAATATTTGCTGGTATTTCGGAATCTCCTAATTTCTTGGAAGCTTGGCAACCCCTCTCAATGAAAGCTCTTTTCCACTGTTTGTGCCTGGGCTACTTGAAGAGGAAACAAACCATAGAGACAATAGAGAACTCCTTTATTTTGTCAAGTTTCAAACAACCACTGCAAACCATGTTGGATTTAGAGTTCCCAATTCATCTTTCTATATACGAGAAACAGAGTGAAACCTAAACATAAAAACTGCTACTGTAGACGAACGCTTCAACCTAGAAGAACAAAATTTGGTGAGCCTAGTGATATTTGTTTACCGACCATCACCACCAAGTATCATCAAGATTGGGTGAAAAAATATTTGCTGGAATTTCGGAAACTCGTTATTTCTTAGAAGCTTGGCAAAACCTCTCAATGAAAGTGCTTTTCCACAGTCGGTGCCTAGGGCTACTTGAAGAGGAAACAAACCATAGAGAAAAAACTGAGACCTCCTTTATTTTGTCAAGTTTCAAAGAGCTACTACAAACCATGTTGGATTTAGAGTTCCAAATTTATCTATCTATATCGGAGAGAACAGAGTGAAACCTAAAATTAAAAACTGCTACTGTAAACGAATGCTTCAAACTAGAAGAACAAAATTTGGTGAGCCAAGTGGGATATGTGTACTGATCATTACCACCAAGTATCATCAAGATTGGGTGAAAAAATATTTGCTGGTATTTCGGAAACTCGTTATTTCTTAGAAGTTTGGCAACCACTCTCAATGAAAGTGCTTTTCCACAGTCTGTGCCTAGGACTACTTGAGGAGGAAGAAAACCATAGAAACAAAACTAAGAATTCCTTTATTTTGTCAAGTTTCAAAGATCTTCTACAAACCATGTTGGATTTAGATTTCCAAATTCATCTATCTATATAGCAGAGAACAGAGTGAAACCTAAATATAAATATTGCTACTGTAGACGAACGCTTCAACCTAGAAGAACAAAATTTGTTGAGCCAAGTGGGATTTGTGTACCGATCATTACCACCATGTATCATCAAGATTGGGTGAAAAAATATTTGCTGGTATTTCGGAAACTTGTTTTTTCTTAGAAGCTTGGCAACCCCTCTCAATGAAAGTGCTTTTCCACTGTCTGTGTCTAGTACTACTAAAAGAGGAAACAAAACATAGAGACAAAACTGAGAACTACTTTATTTTGTGAAGTTTTAAAGAGATACTGCACACCATATTGGATTTAGGGTTCCAAGTTCATTTATCTATATAGCAGAGAACAGAGTGAAACCTAAACATAAAAACTGCTACTGTAAACGAATGCTTCAAACTAGAAGAACAAAATTTGGTGAGCCAAGTGGGATTTTTGTAATGATCATTACCACCAATTATCATCAAGATTGGGTGAAAAAATATTTGCTGGTATTTCGGAAACTCGTTATTTCTTAGAAGCTTGGCAACCCCTCTCAATGAAAGTGCTTTTCCACAGTCTGTGCCTAGGGCTATTTGAAGAGGAAACAAACCACAGAGACAAAACTGAGAACTCCTTTATTTTGTCAAGTTTCAAAGAGCTACTACAAACCATGTTGGTTTTAGAGTTCCAAATTCATCTATCTATATAGGAGAGAACAGAGTGAAACCTAAAAATAAAAACTGCTACTGTAAACGAACGCTTCAAACTCGAAGAACAAAATTTGGTGAGCCAAGTGGGATTTGTGTACTTGTCATTACCACCACGTATCATCACGATTGGGTGAAAATATATTTGCTGATATTTCAGAAACTCGTAATTTCTTGGAAGCTTGGCAACCCCTTTCAATGAAAGTGCTTTTCCAAAGTCTCTGCTTAGGGCGACTTGAAGAAGAAACAATCCATAAAGACAAAACTGAGAACTACTATATTTTGTCAAGTTTCAAAGAGCTACTATAAAAGATGTTGGATTTAGGGTTCCAAATTCATCTATCTATATAAGAGAGAAGACAGTGAAACCTACATATAAAAACTGGTGCTGTAGACGAACGCTACAACCTAGAAGAACATAATTTGTTGAGCGAAGTGGGATTTGTGTACTGATCATTACCACCAAGTATCATCAAGATTGGGTGAAAAAATATTTTCTGGTATTTCGGAAACTCGTTATTTCTTAGAAGCTTGGCAACCGCTCTCAATGAAAGTGCTTTTCCACAGTCTGTGCCTAGGGCTCCTTGAAGAGGAAACAAACCATAGAGACAAAACTGAGAACTCCTTTATTTTGTCAAGTTTCAAAGATCTTCTACAAACCATGTTGGATTTAGAGTTCCAAATTCATCTATCTATATAGCAGAGAACAGAGTGAAACCTAAATATAAAAATTGCTACTGTAGACGAACGCTTCAACCTAGAAGAACAAAATTTGGTGAGCCAAGTGGTATTTGTTACCGATCATTGCCACCACGTATCATCAAGATTGGGTGAAAAAATATTTGCTGATATTTCGGAAACTCCTTATTTCATAGAAGCTTGGCAACCCCTCTCAATGAAAGTGCTTTTCCACATCTGTGCCTAGGGGTATTTGAAGAGGAAACAAACCATAGAGACAAAACTGAGAACTCCTTTATTTTGTCAAGTTTCAAAGAGCTACTACAAACCATGTTGGATTTAGAGTTCCAAACTCATCTATCTATAAAGGAGAGAACAGAGTGAAACCTAAAAATAAAAACTGCTACTGTAAACGAACGCATCAAGATAGAAGAACAAAATTTGGTGAGCCAAGTGGGATTTGTGTACTTGTCATTACCACCACGTATCATCACGATTGGGTGAAAATATATTTGTTGATATTTCAGAAACTCGTAATTTCTTTTAAGCTTGGCAACCCCTTTCAATGAAAGTGCTTTTCCAAAGTCTCTGCGTACGGCTAATTGAAGAAGAAACAATCCATAAAGACAAAACTGAGAACTACTATATTTTGTCAAGTTTCAAAGAGCTACTATAAAAGATGTTGGATTTAGGGTTCCAAATTCATCTATCTATATAAGAGAGAAGACAGTGAAACCTACATATAAAAACTGGTGCTGTAGACGAACGCTACAACCTAGAAGAACATAATTTGTTGAGCGAAGTGGGATTTGTGTACTGATCATTACCACCAAGCATCATCAAGATTGGGTGAAAAAATATTTTCTGGTATTTCGGAAACTCGTTATTTCTTAGAAGCTTGGCAACCCCTCTCAATGAAAGTGCTTTTCCACAGTCTGTGCCTAGGGCTCCTTGAAGAGGAAACAAACCATAGAGACAAAACTGAGAACTCCTTTATTTTGTCAAGTTTCAAAGATCTTCTACAAACCATGTTGGATTTAGAGTTCCAAATTCATCTATCTATATAGCAGAGAACAGAATGAAACCTAAATATAAAAATTGCTACTGTAGACGAACGCTTCAACCTAGAAGAAAAAAATTTGGTGAGCCAAGAGGGATTTGTTACCGATCATTGCCACCACGTATCATCAAGATTGGGTGAAAAAATATTTGCTGATATTTCGGAAACTCGTTATTTCATAGAAGCTTGGCAACCCCTCTCAATGAAAGTGCTTTTCCACAGTCTGTGCCTAGGGCTACTTGAAGAGGAAACAAACCATAGAGACAAAACTGAGAACTCCTTTATTTTGTCAAGTTTTAAAGAGCTAAAACAAATCATGTTGGCTTTAGAATTCCAAATTCATCTATCTATAAAGGGGAGAACAGAGTGAATCCTAAATATACAAACTGCTACTGTAGACGAACGCTTCATCCTTGAAGAACAAAATTTAGTGTGCCAAGTGGAATTTGTGAACTGATCATTACCACCAAGTATCATCAAGATTGGGTGAAAAAATATTTGCTAGTATTTCGTAAATTAGTTATTTCTTAGAAGCTTGGCAACCCCTCTCAATGAAAGTGCTTTTCCACAGTCTGTGCCTAGGGCTACTTGAAGAGGAAACAATCCATAGAGACAAATCTGAGAACTCCTTTATTTTGTCAAGTTTCAAATAGCTACTACAAACCATGTTGGATATAGAGTTCCAAATTCATCTATCAATATAGGAGAGAACAGATGGAATCCTAAAAATAAAAACTGCTACTGTTAATGAACGCTTCAACACAGAAGAAGAAAATTCGGTGAGCAAAGTGGGATTTGTGTACTGATCATTACCACCCAGTATCATCAAGATTGGGTGAAAAAATATTTGCTGGTATTTCGGAAATTCGTTATTTCTTAGAAGCTCGGCAACCCCTCTCAATGAAAGTGCTTTTCCACAGTCTGTGCCTAGGGCTCCTTGAAGAGGAAACAAAACATAGAGAAAAAACTGAGAACTACATTATTTTGTCAAGTTTCAAAGATCTTCTACAAACCATGTTGGATTTAGAGTTACAAATTCATCTATCTATATAGGAAAGAACAGAGTGAAACCTAAAATTAAAAACTGCTACTGTAAACGAACGCTTCAACCTCGAAGAACAAAATTTGGTGAGCCAAGTGGGATTTGTGTACTTGTCATTACCACCATCAATCCTCATGATTGGGTGAAAATATATTTCCTGAAATTTCAGAAACTCGTAATTTCTTGGAAGCTTGGCAACCCCTTTCAATGAAAGTGCTTTTTCACAGTCTCTGCTTAGGGCTATTGAAGAGGAAACAATCCATAAAGACAAAACTGAGAACTACTATATTTTGTCAAGTTTCAAAGAGCTACTATAAAAGATGTTGGATTTAGGGTTCCAAATTCATCTATCTATATAAGAGAGAAGACAGTGAAACCTACATATAAAAACTGGTGCTGTAGACGAACGCTATAACCTAGAAGAACATAATTTGGTGAGCCAAGTGGGATTTGTGTACTGATCATTACCACCAAGTATCATCAAGATTGGGTGAAAAAATATTTTCTGGTATTTCGGAAACTCGTTATTTCTTAGAAGCTTGGCAACCGCTCTCAATGAAAGTGCTTTTCCACAGTCTGTGCCTAGGGCTCCTTGAAGAGGAAACAAACAATAGAGACAAAACTGAGAACTTCTTTATTTTGTCAAGTTTCAAAGAGCTACTACAAACCATGTTGGATTTAGAGTTCCAAATTCATCTATCTATATAGGAGAGAACAGAGTGAAACCTAAAAATAAAAACTGCTACTGTAAACAAACGCTTCAACCTAGCAAAACAAAATTTGGTGAGCCAAGTGGGATTCTTGTACTTATATTTGCTGCTATTTCGGAAACTCATAATTTCTTGGAAGCTTGGCAACCCATTTCAATGAAAGTGCTTTCCCACAGTCTCTGCTTAGGGATACATGAAGCGGAAACAAATCATAGAGACAAAACTGAGAACTCCTTTATTTTTTCAAGTTTCAAAGAGCCACTACAAACCATGTTGGATTTGGAGTTCAAAATCCATCTATCTAAATAGGAGAGAACAGAGGGAACCTAAAAATATAAACTGTTCTGTAAACGAAATCTTCAACATAGAAGAACAAACTTTGGGGAGCCAAGTGGGATTTGTGTACTTGTCATTACCACCAAGTATCATCAAGATTGGGTGAAAAAATATTTGCTGGTATTTCAGAAACTCGTTATTTTAGAAGCTTGGCAACCCCTCTCAATGAAAGTGCTTTCCACAGTCAGTGCCTAGGGCTACTTGAAGGGGAAACAAACCATAGAGACAAAACTGAGAACTCCTTTATTTTGTCAAGTTTCAAAGAGCCACTAGAAAAAATGTTGGATTTAGAGTTCCAAATTCATCTATCTATATAGCAGAGAACAGAGTGAAACCTAAATATAAAAACTGCTACTGTAGACGAACGCTTCAACCTAGAAGAACAAATTTGGTGAGCCAAGTGGGATTTGTGTACCGATCATTACCACCACTTATCATCAACATAGGGTGACAAAATATTTGCTGCTATTTCTGAAACTCGTAATTTCTTGGAAGCTGGGCAACCCCTTTCAATGAAAGTGCTTTTCCACAGTCTCTTCTTAGGGCTACATGAAGCGGAAACAAATCATAGATACAAAATTGAGAACTCCTTTACTTTGTCAAGTTTCAAAGAGCTACTACAAACCATATTGGATTTAGAGTTCCAAATTCATCTATCTATATAGGAGAGAACAGAGTGAAACCTAAATATAACAACTGCTACTGTATACGAACGCTTCAACCTTGAAGAGCAAAATTTGGTGAGCCAAGTGGGACTTGTGTACTGATCATTACCACCAAGTGTCATCAAGATTGCGTGAAAAAATATTTGCTGGTGTTTTGGAAACTCGTTATTTCTTAAAAGCTTGGCAACCCCACTCAATGAAAGTGCTTTTCCACAGTCTGTTCCTAGGGGTACTTGAAGAGGAAACAAACCATAGAGAAAAAAACTGAGAACTCCTATATTTTGTCAAGTTTCAAAGAGATACTACAAACCATGTTGGATTTAGAGTTCCAAATTCATCTATCTATATAGAAGAGAACAGAGTGAAACCTAAAAATACAAACTGCTATTGTAAACGAACGCTTCAACCTAGAAGAACAAAATTTAGTGATCCAAGTGTGATTTGTGGACTTGTCATTACCACCACCTATAATCAAGATTGGGTGAAAAAATATTTGCTGTTATTTCGGAAACTCGTAATTTCTTGGAAGCTTGGCAACCCCTCTCAATAAAAGTGCTTTTCCACAGTCACTGCTTAGGGCTACTTGAAGCGGAAACAAATCATAGAGACAAAACTAAGAACTCCTTTATTTTCTCAAGTTTCAAAGAGCTACTACAAACCATATTGGATTTAGAGTTCCAAATTCATCTATCTATATAGGACAGAACAGAGTGAAACCTAAATATACAAACTGCTACTGTAGGCGTTCGCTTCAACCTAGTAGAAAAAAATTTGATGATCCAAGTGGGATTTGTGTACCGATCTTCACCACCAAGTATCATCAAGATTGGTTGAAAAAATATTTGCTGGTAATTCGTAAACTCGTTATTTCTTAGAAGCTTGGCAACTCGTCTCAATGAAAGTGCTTTTCCACAGTCTCTGCTTAGGGATACTTGAAGAGGAAACAAATCATAGAGACAAAACTGAGAACTCCTTTATTTTGTCAAGTTTCAAAGAGCTACTACAAACCATGTTGGATTTAGAGTTCCTAATTCATCTATCTATATAGGACAGAACAGCGTAAAACCTAAAAATAAAAACTGCTACTGTAGACGAATGCTTCAACCTAGAAGAACAAAATTTAGTGAGCCAAGTGGGGTTTGTTTACCGATCATCACCACCAAGTATCATAAAGATTGGGTGAAAAAA
Organism: Callospermophilus lateralis; assembly: GCF_048772815.1. Classification (NCBI taxonomy): domain Eukaryota; kingdom Metazoa; phylum Chordata; class Mammalia; order Rodentia; family Sciuridae; genus Callospermophilus; species Callospermophilus lateralis. The sequence continues at coordinate 55,506 of NW_027515538.1, forward strand.
TATTTGCTGGTATTTTGGAAACTCGTTATTTCTTAGAAGCTTGGAAACCGCTCTCAATGAAAGTGCTTTTCCACAGTCTGTGCCTATGGCTACTTGAAGAGGAAAGAAACCACAGAGACAAACCAAGAACTCTTTTATTTTGTCAAGTTTCAAATAGCTACTACAAACCATGTTGGACTTAGAGTTCCAAATTCATCTATCTGTATAGGAGAGAACAGAGAAAAACCTAAATATAAAAACTGCTACTGTAGACGAACGCTTCAACCTAGAAGAACACAATTTAGTGAGCCAAGTGGGATTTGTGTACTGATCATTACCACCAAGTATCTTCAAGATTAGGTGAAAAAATATTTGCTGGTATTTCGGACTCGTTATTTCTTAAAAGCTTGGCAACCCCTCTCAATGAAAGTGCTTTTCCACAGTCTGTGCCTAGGGCGACTTGAAGAGGAAACAAACCATAGAGACAAAACTGAAAACTCCTTTAATTTGTGAAGTTTCAAAGAGCTATTACACACCATGTTGGATTTAGAGTTCCAAACTCATCTATCTATAGAGGAGAGAACAGAGAGAAACCTAAATATAAAAACTGCTACTGTTAAAGAACGCTTCAACCTAGAAGAACAAAATTTGGTGAGCCAACTGGATTTGTGTACTGATCATTACAACAAATTATCATCACCATTGGGTGAAAAAATATTTGCTGGTATTTCGGAAACTCGTTATTTCTTAAAACCTTTGCAACCACTTTCAATGAAAGTGCTTTTCCACATTCTGTGCCTTGGGCGACTTGAAGAGGAAAAAAACCATAGAGACAAAACTGAAAACTCCTTTATTTTGTCAACTTTCAAAGAGCTACTACAAACCATGTTTATTTAGAGTTCCAAATTCATCTATTTATATAGGAGAGAACAGAGTGAAACCTAAAAATAAAAACTGCTACTGTCAACGAACGCTTCAACCTAGAAGAACAAAATTTGGTGAGGCAAGTTGGATTTGTGTACTTGTCAGTACCACCACGTATCATCAACATTGGGTGAAAAAATATTTGCTGGTATTTCGGAAACTCGTAGTTTCTTTTAAGCTTGGCAACTCCTTTCAATGAAAGTGCTTTTCCACAGTCTCTTCTTAGGGATAAATGAAGAGGAAACAAATCATAGAGACAAAACTGAAAACTCCTTTATTTTGTCAAGTTTCAAAGAGCTACAACAAACCATGTTGGATTTAGAGTTCCAAATTCATCTATCTATATAGGAGAGAACAGAGGGAATTTAAAAATATAAACTGCTACTGTAAACGAACGCTTCAACCTAGAAGAACAAAATTTGGTGAGTCAAGTGGGATTTATGTACCAATCATTACCACCAAGTATCATCAAGATTGGGTGAAAAAATATTAGCTGGTATTTCGGAAACTCGTTTTTTCTTAGAAGCTTGGCAACCCCTCTCAATGAAAGTTATTTTCCACAGTCTGTGCCTAGGATTACTTGAAGAGAAAACAAACCATAGAGACAAATCTGAGAACTCCTTTATTTTGTCAAGTTTCAAAGAGCTACTACAAACCATGTTGGATTTATACTTCCAAATTCATCTGTCTATAAGAGAGAACAGAGTGAAACCTAAATATAAAAACTGCTACTGTAAACGAACGCTTCAACCTAGAAAAACAAAATTTGGTAAGCCAAGTGAGATTTGTGTACTGATCATTACTAGCAAGTATCATCAAGATTCGGTGAAAAAAATATTTGCTGGTATTTCGGAAACTCGTTATCTTAGAAGCTTTGCAACCCCTCTCAATGAAAATGCTTTTCCACAGACTGTGCCTAGGACTACTTGAAGAGGAAACAATACATAGAGACAAAACAGAGAACTACTTTATTTTGTCAAGTTTCAAAGAGCTACTGCAAACCATATTGGATTTAGAGTAGCAAATTCATCTATCTATATATGAGAGAACAGAGTGAAACCTAAATATAAAAACTGCTACTGTAGACGAACGATTCAACCTAGAAAAACAAAAATTGGTGAGCCAAGTGGGATTTGAGGACAGATCATCACCACCAAGTATCATCAAGATTGGGTGAAAAAATACTTGAAGGTATTTCAGAAACTCGTAATTTCTTAGAAGCTTGGCAACCCCTCTCAATGAAAGTGCTTTTCCACAGTCTGTGCCAGGGCTACTTGAAGAGGAAACAATCCATAGAGACAAAACTGAGAACACCTTTATTTTGTCAAGTTTCAAAGAGCTACTACAAACCATGTTGGATATAGAGTTCCAAATTCATCTATCAATATAGGAAAGAACAGATGGAAACCTAAAAATAAAAACTGCTACTGTTAATGAATGCTTCAACCCAGAAGAAGAAAATTGAGTGAGCCAAGTGGGATTTGTGTACTGATCATTACCACCCAGTATCATCAAGATTGGGTGAAAAAATATTTGCTGGTATTTCTGAAACTCGTTATTTCTTAGAAGCTTGGCAACCCCTCTCAATGAAAGTGTTTTCCACAGTCTGTGCCTATTGCTCCTTGAAGAGGAAACAAACAATAGAGACAAAAGTGAGAACTTCTTTATTTTGTCAAGTTTCAAAGAGCTACTAGAAACCATGTTGGATTTAGAGTTCCAAATTCATCTATCTATATAGGAGAGAACAGAGTGAAACCTAAAAATAAAAACTGCTACTGTAAACAAACGCTTCAACCTAGCAAAACAAAATTTGGTGAGCCAAGTGGGATTCTTGTACTTATATTTGCTGCTATTTCGGAAACTCATAATTTCTTGGAAGCTTGGCAACCCATTTCAATGAAAGTGCTTTCCCACAGTCTCTGCTTAGGGATACATGAAGCGGAAACAAATCATAGAGACAAAACTGAGAACTCCTTTATTTTTCCAAGTTTCAAAGAGCTACTACAAACCATGTTGGATTTGGAGTTCAAAATTCATCTATCTAAATAGGAGAGAACAGAGGGAACCTAAAAATATAAACTGCTACTGTAAACGAAATCTTCAACATAGAAGAACAAACTTTGGGGAGCCAAGTGCTATTTGTGTACTTGTCATTACCACAAAGTATCATCAAGATTGGGTGAAAAAATAATTGCTGGTATTTCGGAAAATCTTTATTTCTTAAAAGCTTGGCAACCCCTCTCAATGAAAGTCTTTTTCCACAGTCTGTGCCTAGGGCTACTTGAAGAGGAAAGAAACAATAGAGACAAAACTGAGAACACTTTCATTTTGTCAAGTTTCAAAGAGCTACTACAAATCATGTTGGATTTAGAGTTCCAAATTCATCTATCTATATATGAGAGAACAGAGTGAAACCTAAAAATAAAAAAGTTTTACTGTAAACGTACGCTTCAACCTAGAAGAACAAAATTTGGTGAGCCAAGTAGGATTTGTGGACTTGTCATTACCTCCACGTTTCATCAACATTGCGTGAAAAAATATTTGGTGGTATTTCGGAAACTCGTAATTTCTTGGAAGCTGGCAACCCCTTTCAATGAAAGTGCTTTTCCACAGTCTCTGCGTAGGGCTACATGAAGCGGAAACAAATCATAGAGACAAAACAGAAAACTCCTTTGTTTTGTCAAGTTTCAAAGAGCTACTACAAACCATGTTGGATTTAGAGTTCCAAATTCATCTATCTATATAGGAGAGAACAGAGTGAAACCTAAATATTAAAATTGCTACTGTAGATGAACGCTTCAATTAGAAGAACAAAATTTGGTGAGCCAAGTGGGATTTGTGTACGGATCATTACCACCAAGTATCATCGACATAGGGTGAAAAAATAATTGCTGGTATTTCGGAAACTCGTTATTTCTTAGAAGCTTGGCAACCCCTCTCAACGAAAGTACTTTTCCACAGTCTGTGCCTAGGGCTACTTTAAGAGGAAACAAACCATAGAGACAAAACTGAGAACTCCTTTATTTTGTCTAGTTTCAAAGAGCTACTACAAACCATGTTGAATTTAGAGTTCCAAATTCATCTGTCTCTATAGAAGAGAACAGAGTGAAACCTAAGAATAAAAACTGCTATTGTAAACGAACGCTTCAACCTAGAAGAACAAAATTTGGTGAGCCAAGTGGGATTTGTGTACTTGTCATTACCACCACGTATCATCAACATTGGGTGAAAAAATATTTGCCGGTATTTCGGAAACTCGTAGTTTCTTGGAAATTTGGCAACCCCTCTCATTGAAAGTGCATTTCCACAGTCTCTGCTTAGGGCTACTTGAAGCGGATACAAATCATAGAGACAAAACTGAGAACTCCATTATTTTGTCAAGTTTCATAGAGCTACTACAAACCATGTTGGATTTAGAGTTCCAAATTCATCTATCTATATAGGAGAGGACAGAGGGAAACTAAAAATATAAACTGCTACTGTAAAGGAACGCTTCAACCAAGAAGAAGAAGATTTGGTGAGCCAACTGGGAATTGTGTACTGATCATTACCAACAAGTATCATCAGGATTGGGTGAAAAAATATTTGCTGGTATTTCGGACTCTTTATTTCTTAAAAGCTTGGCAACCCCTCTCGATGAAAGTGCTTTTTCACAGTCTGTGCCAGGGCGACTTGAAGAGGAAACAAACCATAGAGACAAAACTGAAAACTCCTTTAATTTGTGAAGTTTCAAAGAGCTATTACACACCATGTTGGATTTAGAGTTCCAAATTCATCTATCTATATAGGAGAGAACAGAGTCAAACCTAAATATAAAAACTGCTACTGTAAACGAACGCTTCAAACTAGAAGGAGAAAATTTGGTGAGCCAAGTGGGATTTGTGTACTGATCATTACCACCAAGTATCATCAACATTGGGTGAAAAAATATTTGCTGCTATTTCGGAAACTCGTAATTTATTGGAAGCTTGTCAACCCCTTTCAATGAAAGTGCTTTTCCACCGTCAGTGCCTAGGGCTACTTGAAGAGGCAACAGACCATAGAGACAAAACTGAGATCTCCTTTATTTTGTCAAGTTTCAAAGAGCTACTAAAAACCATGTTGGATTTAGAGTTCCAAATTCATCTATCTATATAGCAGAGAACAGAGTGAAACCTAAATATAAAAACTGCTACTGTAGACGAACGCTTCAACCCAGAAGAACAAAATTTGGTGAGCCAAGTGGGATTTGTGGACTTGTCATTACCACCACGTATCATCAAGTTGGGTGAAAAAATATTTGCTGGTATTTCGGAAACTCGTATTTTCTTGGAAGCTTGGCAACCCCTCTCAATGAAAGTGCTTTTCCACCTTCAGTGCCTAGGGCTACTTGAAGAGGAAACAAACCATAGAGACAAAACTGAGAACTCCTTTATTTTGTCAGGTTTCAAAGAGCTACTACAAACCATGTTGGATTTAGAGTTCCAAATTCATCTATCTATATAGCAGAGAACAGAGTGAAACCTAAATATAAAAACTGCTACTGTAGACGAACGCTTCAACCTAGAAGAACAAAAGTTGGTGAGCCAATTTGGATTTGTGTACCGATCATTACCACCAAGTATCATCAAGATTGTGTTAAAAAATATTTGCTGGTATTTCAGAAACTCGTAATTTCTTGGAAGCTTTTCAACCCCTCTCAATGAAATTGCTTTTCCACCGTCTGTGCCTAGCGCTACTTGAAGAGGCAACAAACCATAAAGACAAAACTGAGAACTCCTTTATTTTGTCAAGTTTCAAAGAGCTACTACAAACCATGTTGGATTTAGAGTTCCAAATTCATCTATCTATATCGGAGATAACAGAGTGAAACATAAATATAAAAACTGCTACTGTAGACGAACGCTTCAACCCAGAAGAGCAAAATTTGGTGATCCAAGTGGGATTTGTGTACTGATCATTACCACCTAGTATCATCAACATTGGGTGAAAAAATATTTGCTGGTATTTCGGAAACTCGTTCTTTCTTAGAAGCTTGGCAACCCCTCTCAATGAAAGTTCTTTTCCACAGTCTGTGCCTAGGGCTACTTGAAGAAGAAACAAACCATAGAGACAAAACTGAGAACTCCTTTATTATGTCAACTTTCAAAGAGCTACTGCAAACCATGTTGGATTTGGAGTTCCAAATTCATCTATCTATATAGGAGAGAACAGAGTGAAACCTAAAAATAAAAACTGCTACTGTAAACGAACGCTTCAACCTGGAAGAACAAAATTTGGTGAGCCAAGTGGGATTTTTGTACTTGACATTACCACCAAGTATCATCAACATTGGGTGAAAAAATATTTGATGGTATTTCGGAAACTCGTAATTTCTTGGAAGCTTGGCAACCCCTTTCAATGAAAGTGCTTTTCAACTGTCTCTGCTTAGGGCTACCTGAAACGGAAACAAATCATAGAGACAAAACTTAAAACTCCTTTATTTTGTCAAGATTCAAAGAGCTACTACAAACCATGTTGGATTTAGAGTTCCAAATTCATCTATCAATATAGGAGAGAACAGAGTGCAACCTAAAAATGAAAACTGCTACTGTGAACGAAAGCTTCAACCTACAAGAACAAAATTTGGTGAGCCAAGTGGGATTTGTGGACTTGTGATTACCACCACGTATCATCAAGTTGGGTGAAAGAATATTTGCTGGTATATCGGAAACTCGTATTTTCTTGGAAGCTTGGCAACCCCTCTCAATGAAAGTGCTTTTCCACCTTCTGTGCCTAGGGCTACTTGAAGAGGAGACAAACCATAGAGACAAAACTGAGAACTCCTTTATTTTGTCAAGTTGAAAAGAGCTACTACAAACCATGTTGGATTTAGAGTTCCAAATTCATCTATGTATATAGCAGAGAACAGAGTGAAACCTAAATATAAAAACTGCTACTGTAGACGAACGCTTCAACCTAGAAGAACAAAAGTTGGTGAGCCAATTTGGATTTGTGTACCGATCATTACCACCAAGTATCATCAACATTGTGTGAAAAAATATTTGCTGGTATTTCGGAAACTCGTAATTTCTTGGAAGCTTGGCAACCATGTTCAATGAAAGTGCTTTTCCACAGTCTCTGCTTAGGGCTACTTGAAGCGGATACAAATCATAGAGACATAACTGAGAACTCCTTATTTTGTAAAGTTTCAAAGAGCTACTACAAACCATGTTGGATTTAGAGTTCCAAATTCATCTATCTATATAGGAGAGAACAGAGTGAAACCTAAAAATAAAAACTGCTACAGTAGACGAATGCTTCAACCTAGAAGAACAAAATTTGGTGACCCAAGTGGGATTTGTGTACTTGTCATTACCACCAAGTATCATCAAGATTGGGTGCAAAAATATTTGCTGGTATTTCGGAAACTCGTAATTTCTTGGAAGCTTGGCAACCCCTTTCAATGAAAGTGCTTTTCCACAGTCTCTGCTTAGGGCTACATGAAACGGAAACAAATCATAGAGACAAAACTGAAAACTCCTTTATTTTGTCAAGTTTCAAAGAGCTGCTACAAACCATGTTGTATTCAGATTTCCAAATTCATCTATCAATATAGGAGAGAACAGAGTGAAACCCAAATATGAAAAATGCTACTGTAAATGAAAGTTTCAAACTAGAAGAACAAAATTTGGTGAGCCAAGTGGGATTTGTGGACTTGTCATTACCACTACATATCATCAAGATTGGGTGAAAAAATATTTGCTGGTATTTCGGAAACTCGTATTTTCTTGGAAGCTTGGCATCCCCTCTCATTGAAAGTGCTTTTCCACCTTCTGTAGCCCTTCAAGTGCTACTTGAAGAGGAAACAAACCATAGAGATAAAACTGAGAACTCCTTTATTTTGTCAAGTTGAAAAGAGCTACTACAAACCATGTTGGATTTAGAGTTCCAAATTCATCTATCTATATAGCAGAGAACAGAGTGAAACCTAAATATATAAACTCCTACAGTAGACGAACGCTTCAACCTAGAAGAACAAAATCTGATGAGCCAAGTGGGATTTGTGTACTGATCATTAGCACCAAGTATCATCAACATTGGGTGAAAAAATATTTGCTGTTATTTCGGAAACTCGTAATTTCTTGGAAGCTTGGCAACCCCTCACAATGAAAGTGCTTTTCCAAAGTCAGGGCCTAGGGTTACTTGAAGAGGAAACAGTCCATAGAGACGAAACAAAGAACTCCTTTATTTTTCAAGTTTCAAAGAGCTACTACAAATCATGGTGGATTTAGAGTTCCAAATTCATCTATCTATATAGCAGAGAACAGAGTGAAACCTAAATATAAAAACTGCTACTGTAGACGAACGCGTCAACCCAGAAGAACAAAATTTGGTGATCCAAGTGGGATTTTTGTTCTTGTCCTTACCACCAAGTATCATCAACATTGGGTGAAAAAATATTTGCTGGTATTTCGGAAACTCGTAATTTCTTGGAGGCTTGGCCACCCCTCTCAATGAAAGTGCTTTTACGCAGTCTATGCTTAGGGCTACTTGAAGAGGAAACAAACCATAGAGACAAATCTGAGAACTCCTTTATTTTGTCTCCTTTCAAACAGCTACTACAACCATGTTGGATTTAGAGTTCCAAATTCATCTATCTATGTAGCAGAGAATAGAGTGAAACCTAAATATGAAAACTGATACTGTAGACGAACGCTTCAACATAGAAGAAGAAAATTTGGTGAGCCAAGTGGGATTTGTGTACTGATCATTACCAACAAGTATCATCAAGACTGGGTGAAAAAATATTTGCTGGTATTTTGGAAACTCGTTATTTCTTAAAAGCTTGGCAACCCCTCTCAATGAAAGTGGTTTTCCACAGTCTGTGCCTAGGACTACTTGAAGAGGAAAAAACCATAGAGAAAAAACTGATAACTCCATTATTTTGTCAACTTTCAAAGAGCTACTACAAACCATGTTGGATTTAGAGTTCCAAATTCATGAATCTCTATAGGAGAGAACAGTGAAACCAAAATATAAAAACTGATACTGTAAACGAACGCTTCAACCTAGAAGAACAAAATTTGGTGAACCAAGTGAGATTGTGTACTTATCATTACCACCAAGTACTATCAACATTGGGTCAAAAAATATTTGCTGTTATTTTGGAAACTCGTAATTTATTGGAAGCTTCGCAACCCCTTTCAATGGAACTGCTTTTCCACAGTCTATGCTTAGGGCTACATGAAGCGGAAACAAATCATAGAGACAAAACTGAGAACTCCTTTTTTTTTGTCAAGTTTCAAAGAGCTACTACAAACCATGTTGGATTTAGAGTTCCAAATTTATCTATCTATATAGGAGAGAACAGAGTGAAACCTAAATATTAAAATATTTACTGTAGACCAACGATTCAAAGGAGAAGAACAAAATTTGGTGAGGGAAGTGTGATTTTTGTACAGATCATTACCACCAAGTATCATCGACATTGGGTGAAAAAATATTTAATGGTATCTCAGAAACTCTTTATTTCGTAGAAGCTTGGCAACCCCTCTCAATGAAAGTGCTTTTCCACAGTCTGTGCCTAGGACTACTTGAAGAGGAAACAAACAATAGAGACAAAACTGAGAACACTTTCATTTTGTCAAGTTTCAAAGAGCTACTACAAATCATGTTGGATTTAGAGTTCCAAATTCATCTATCTATATATGAGAGAACAGAGTGACCTAAAAATAAAAACTGCTACTGAAAACGAACGCTTCAACCTAGAAGAACAAAATTTGGTGAGTCAAGTGGGATTTGTGTACCGATCATTACTACCAAGTATCATCAAGATTGGGTGAAAAAATATTTGCTGGTATTTCTGAAACTTGTTATTTCTTAAAACCTTGGCAACCACTGTCAATGAAAGTGCTTTTCCACATTCTGTGCCTAGGGCGACTTGAAAAGGAAACAAACCATAGAGACAAAACTGAAAACTCCTTCATTTTGTCAACTTTCAAAGAGCTACTACAAACCATGTTGGATTTAGGGTTCCAAATTCATCTATCTATATAGGAGAGAACAGAGTGAAACCTAAAAATAAAAACTGCTACTGTAAACGAACGCTTCAACCTAGAAGAACAAAATTTGGTGAGTCAAGTGGGATTTGTGTACCAATCATTACCACCAAGTATCATCAAGATTGGGTGAAAAAATATTTGCTGGTATTTCGGAAACTCGTTATTTCTTAGAAGCTTGGCAACCCCTCTCAATGAAAGTTCTTTTCCACAGTCTGTGCCAGGGCGACTTGAAATGGAAACAAACCATAGAGACAAAACGGAAAACTCCTTTAATTTGTGAAGTTTCAAAGAGCTATTACACACCATGTTGGATTTTGAGTTCAAAATTCATCTATCTATATAGGAGAGAACAGAGAGAAACCTAAATATAAAAACTGCTACTGTAAACGAACGCTTCAACCGAAAAGAACAAACTTGGTGAGCCAAGTGGGATTTGTGTACTGATCATTACAACGAAGTATCATCAACATTGGGTGAAAAAATATTTGGTGGTATTTCGGAAACTCGTAATTTCTTGGAAGCTTGGCAACCCCGTTCAATGAAAGTGCTTTTCCACAGTCTCTGCTTAGGCTACATGAATCCGAAACAAATCATAGAGACAAAAATGAGAACTCCTTTATTTTGTCAAGTTTCAAAGAGCTACTACAAACCATGTTGGATTTAGAGTTCCAAAATCATCTATCTATATAGGAGAGAACAGAGGGAAACTAAAAATATAAACTGCTACTGTAATCGAACGCTTCAACCTAGAAGAACAAAATTTGGTGAGTCAAGTGGGATTTTTGTACCGATCATTACCACCAAGTATCATCAAGATTGGGTGAAAAAATATTTGCTGGTATTTCGGAAACTCGTTATTTCTTAAAACCTTGGCAACCACTGTCAATGAAAGTGCTTTTCCAAATTCTGTGCCTAGGGCGACTTGAAGAGGAAACAAACCATAGAGACAAAACTGAGAACTCCTTTATTTTGTCAACTTTCAAAGAGCTACTACAAACCTTGTTGGATTTAGGGTTCCAAATTCATCTATCTATATAGGAGAGAACAGAGTGAAACCTAAAAATAAAAACTGCTACTGTAAACGAACGCTTCAACCTAGAAGAACAAAATTTGGTGAGGCAAGTTGGATTTGTGTACTTGTCAGTACCACCATGTATCATCAACATTGGGTGAAAAAATATTTGCTGGTATTTCGGAAACTCGTAATTTCTTTTAAGCTTGGCAACTCCTTTCAATGAAAGTGCTTTTCCCCAGTCTCTGCTTAGGGCTAAATGAAGCGGAAACAAATCATAGAGACAAAAATAAAAACTCCTTTATTTTGTCAAGTTTCCAAGAGCTACAACAAATCATGTTGGATTTAGAGTTCCAAATTCATCTATCTATATAGGAGAGAACAGAGGGAACTTAAAAATATAAACTGCTACTGTAAACGAACGCTTCAACCTAGAAGAACAAAATTTGGTGAGTCAAGTGGGCTTTGTGTACCAATCATTACCACCAAGTATAATCAAGATTGGGTGAAAAAATATTTGCTGGTATATCGGAAACTCGTTATTTCTTAGAAGCTTGGCAACCCCTCTCAATGAAAGTTCTTTTAAACAGTCTGTGCCTAGGATTACTTGAAGAGGAAACAAACCATTTAGAAAAAACTGTGAACTCCTTTATTTTGTCACGTTTCAAAGAGCTACTACAAACCATGTTGGATTTAGACTTCCAAATTCATCTATCTATAAGAGACAACAGAGTGAAACATAAAAATAAAAACTGCTTCTCTAAACGAACGCTTCAACCAAGAAGAACAAAATTTGGTGAGCCAAGTGGGATTTGTGTACCGATTAATACTACCAAGTATCATCAAGATTGGGGGAAAAATATTTTCTGGTATTTCAGAAACTCGTTATTTCTTAGAAGCTTGGAAACCCCTCTCAATGAAAGTTCTTTCCACAGTCTGTGCCTAGGGATAATTGAAGAGGAAACAAAACATAGAGAAAAAACTGAGAACTCCTTTATTTTGTCATGTTTCAAAGAGCTACTAAAAACCATGTTGGATTTAGAGTTCCAAATTCATCTATCTATATAGCAGAGAACAGAGTGAAACCTAAAAATAAAAAACTTTTACTGTAAACGTAGGCTTCAACCTAGAAGAGCAAAATTTGGTGAGCCAAGTAGGATTTGTGGACTTGTCATTACCTCCACGTTTCATCAACATTGGGTGAAAAAATATTTGGTGGTTTTTCGGAAACTCGTAATTTCTTTGAAGCTTGGCAACCCCTTTCAATGAAAGTGCTTTTCCACAGTCTCTTCTTAGGGCTACATGAAGCGGAAGCAAGTCATAGAGAAAAAACCGAAAACTCCTTTATTTTGTCAAGTTTCAAAGAGCTACTACAAACCATGTTGGATTTAGAGTTCCAAATTCATCTATCTATATAGGAGAGAACAGAGTCAAACCTAAATATGAAAACTGCTTCTGTAAACCAACGCTTCAAACTAGAAGAAGAAAATTTGGTGAGCCAAGTGGGATTTGTGTACTCATCATTACCACCAAGTATCATCAACATTGGGTGAAAAAATATTTGCTGCTATTTCGGAAACTCATAATTTATTGGAAGCTTGGCAACCCCTTTCAATGAAAGTGCTTTCCGACAGTCTCTGCTTAGTGCTACATGAAGTGGAAACAAATCATAGAGACAAAACTGAGAACTCCTTTATTTTGTCAAGATTCAAAGAGCTACTACAAACCATGTTGGATTTAGAGTTCCAAATTCATCTATCTATATAGGAGAGAACAGAGTGAAACCTAATAATAATAACTGCTACTGTATACGAACGCTCCAACTTTGGAGAACAAAATTTGGTGAGCCATGTGGGATTTGTGTACTTGTCATTACCACCACGTATCATCAACATTGGGTGAAAAAATATTTGCTGGTATTTCGGAAACTCGTAATTTATTGGAAGATTGGCAAGCCCTTTCAATGAAAGTGCTTTTCCACAGTCTCTGCTTAGGGCTTCATGAAGCGGAAACAAACCATAGAGACAAAACTGAGAACTCCTTTATTTTGTCAAGTTTCAAAGAGCTACTACAAACCATATTGGATTTAGAGTTTCAAATTCATCTATCTGTATAGGAGAGAAGAAAGAAAAACTAAAAATATAAATTGCTACTGTAAGCGAAAGCTTCAACCTAGAAGAACAAAATTTGGTGAGCCAACTTGGATTGGTGTACTGATCATTACCACCAAGTATCATCAACATTGGGTGAAAAAATATTTGCTTGTATTTCAGAAACTCGTAATTTCTTGGTAGCTTGGAAACCCCTCTCAATGAAAGTGCTTTTCCACAGTCTCTGCTTAGGGCTACTTGAAGGAGAAAAAAATCATAGAGACAAAACTGAGAACTCCTTTCTTTTGTCAAGTTTCAAAGAGCTACTACAAACGATATTGGATTTAGAGTTCCAAATTCATCTGTCTATATAGGAACAGAGTGATACCTAAATATAAAAACTGCTACTGTAAACAAACGCTTCAACCTAGAAGAACAAAATTTGGTGAGCCAAGTGGGATTTGTGTACTGATCATTACGACGAAGTGTCATCAAGATTCGGTGAAAAAATATTTGCTGGTATTTCGGAAACACGTTATTTCTTAGAAGCTTGGCCACCCCTCTCAATGAAAGTGCTTTTCCACAGTCTGTGCCTAGGACTACTTGAACAGGAAACAAAACATAGAGACAAAACTGAGAACTACTTTATTTTCTTAAGTTTCAAAGAGCTACTACAAACCGTGTTTGGTTTAGAGTTCCAAATTCATCTATCTATATAGGAGAGAACAGAGGAAAACCTAAAAATAAAAACTGCTACTGAAAACGAACGCATCAACCTAGAAGAACAAAATTTGGTGAGTCAAGTGGGATTTGTGTAATGATCATTACCACCAAGCATCATCAAGATTCGGTGAAAAAATATTTGCTGGTATTTCGGAAACTCGTTATTTCTTAGAAGCTTGGCAACCCCTCTAAATGAAAGTGCTTTTCCACAGTCTGTGCCTAGGACTACTTGAACAGGAAAAAAAACATAGAGACAAAACTGAGAACTACTTTATTTTCTTAAGTTTCAAAGAGCTACCGCAAACCATGTTGAATTTAGAGTTCCAAAGTCATCAATCTATATAGGAGAGAACAGAGGGAAAACTAAAAATAATAACTGCTACTGAAAACGACCGCATCATCCTAGAAGAACAAAATTTGGTGAGTCAAGTGGGATTTGTGTACCGATCATTACCACCAAGTATCATCAAGATAGGGTGAAAAAATATTTGCTGGTATTTCGGAAACTCGTAATTTCTTGGAAGCTTGGCAACCCCTCTCAATGAAAGTGCTTTTTCACCGTCTGAGTCTATGGCTAATTGAAGAGGCAACAATCCATAGAGAAAAAACTAAGAACTCCTTTATTTTGTCACGTTTTAAAGAGCTACTACAAACCATATTGGATTTAGAGTTCCAAATTCATCTGTATATATAGGAGAGAACAGAGTGAAACCTAAATATAAAAACTGCTACTGTAGACGAACGCTTAAACCTAGAGGAACAAAATTTGTTGACCAAGTGGGATTTTTGTACTTGTCATTACCACCACGTATCATCAAAATTGGGTGAGAAAATATATGCTGGTATTTCGGAAACTCGTTATTTCTTGGAAGCTTGGCAACCACTCTCAATGAAAGTGCATTTCCAAAGTCAGTGCCTAGGTCTACCTGAAGAGGAAACAATCCATAGAGACAAAACTGAGAACTCCTTTATTTTGTCAAGTTTCAAAGAGCTACTACAAACCATGTTGGATTTAGTGTTCCAAATTCATCTATCTATATAGGGGAGAACAGAGTGAAACCTAAAAATAAAAACTGCTACTGTAAACGAACGCTTCAACCTAGAAGAACAAAATTTGGTGAGCCAAGTGGGATTTGTGTACTGATCATTACCACCAAGTATCATCAAGTTTCGGTGAAAAAGTATTTGCTGGTATTTCGGAAACTCGTTATTTCTTAGAAGCTTGGCAACCCCACTCAATGAAAGTGCTTTTCTACAGTCTGTGCCTAGGTGTACTTGAAGAGGAAACAAAACATAGAGACAAAGCTGAGAACGACTTTATTTTGTCAAGTTTCAAAGAGCTACTGCAAACCATGGTGGATTTAGAGTTCCAAATTTATTTATCTATATAGGAGAGAACAGAGGGAAAGCTAAATATAAAAACTGCTACAGTAGACGAACGCTTCTACCTAGAAGAACAAAATTTGGTGAGCCAAGTGGGATTTGTGTACTGATCATTACCACCAAGTATCATCAACATTGGGTGAAAAAATATTTGCTGGTATTTCGGAAACTCGTAATTTCTTGGTAGCTTGGAAACCCCTCTCAATGAAAGTGCTTTTCCACAGTCTCTGCTTAGGGCTACTTGAAGCAGAAAAAATCATAGAGACAAAACTGAGAATTCTTTTATTTTGTCAAGTTTCAAAGAGCTACTGCAAACCATGTTGGATTTTGAGTTCCAAATTCATCTATCTATATAGGAGATAACAGAGGGAAACCTAAAAATAAAAACTGCTACTGAAAACGAACGCATCAACCTAGAAGAACAAAATTTGGTGAGTCAAGTGGGATTTGTGTTCCGATCATTACCACCAAGTATCATCAAGATAGGGTGAAAAAAATATTTGCTGGTATTTCGGAAACTCGTAAATTCTTGGAAGCTTAGCAACCCCTCTCAATGAAAGTGCTTTTTCACCGTCTGTGCCTAGGGCTAATTGAAGAGGAAACAAACCATAGAGACAAATCTGAGAACTCCTTTATTTTGTAAAGTTTCAAAGAGCTACTACTAACAATGTTGGATTTATAGTTCTAAATTCATCTATCTATATAGGAGAGAACAGAGTGAAACCTAAAAATAAAAACTGCTACTGAAAATGAACGCATCAACCTAGAAGAACAAAATTTGGTGAGCCAAGTGGGATTTGTTTACTTGTCATTACCACAACGTATGATGAACATTGGGTGAAAAAATATTTGTTGGTATTTCGAAAAGTCGTAATTTCTTGGAAGCTTGGCACCCCTTTCACTGAAAGTGCTTTTCCACAGTCAGGGCCTAGGGCTACTTGAAGAGGAAACAATCCAATGAGACAAAACAAAGAACTTCTTTATTTTGTCAAGTTTCAAAGAGCTACTACAAACCATGTTTGATTTAGAGTTCCAAATTCATCTATCTATATAGGAGAGATCAGAGTGAAACCTAAAAATAAAAACTGCTAGTGTAAACGAACGCTTCAACCTAGAAGAACAAAATTTGGTGAGCCAAGTGGGAATTGTGTACTCATCATTACCAAAAAGTATCATCAAGATTCGGTGAAAAAATATTTGTTGGTATTTCGGAAACTCGTTATTTCCTAGAAGCTTGGCAAACCCTCTCAATAAGAGTGCTTTTCCACAGTCTGTGCCTAGGACTACTTGAAGAGGAAACAAAACATAGAGACAAAACTCAGAACTACTATATTTTTTTCAACTTTCAAAGCGCTACTGCAAATCATGGTGGATTTAGAGTTCCAAATTCATCTATCTATATAGCAGAGAACAGAGTGAAACCTAAATATTAAAACTGCTACAGTAGACGAACGCTTCAACCTAGAAGAACAAAATTTGATGAGCCAAGTGGGATTTGTGTACTGATCATTACCACCAAGTATCATCAACATTGGGTGAAAAAAGATTTGCTGGTATTTCGGAAACTCGTAATTTCTTGGAAGCTTGGCAACCCCTCTCAATGAAAGTAATGAAAGTGCTTTTCCACAGTCTCTGCTTAGGGCTACTTGAAGCGGAAACAAATCAGAGAGACAAAACTGAGAACTCCTTTATTTTGTCAAGTTTCAAAGAGCTACTAGAAATCATGTTGGATTTACAGTTCCAAATTCATCTATCTATATAGGAAAGAACAGAGTGCAACCTAAAAATACAAACTGCTACTGTAAAGTAACGCATCAACCTAGAAGAACAAAATTTGGTGAGTCAAGGGGGATTCGTGTACCGATCATTACCACCAAGTATCATCAAGATTCGCTGAAAAAATATTTGCTGGTATTTCGGAAACTCGTAATTTCTTGGAAGGTTGGCAACCCCTCTCAATGAAAGTGCTTTTCCACAGTCAGGGCCTAGGGCTACTTCAAGAGGAAACAATCCGTAGAGACAAAACAAAGAACTCCTTTATTTTGTCAAGTTTCAAAGACCTACTACAAACCATGTTTGATTTAGAGTTCCAAATTCATCTATCTATATAGGAGAGATCAGAGTGAAACCTAAAAATAAAAACTGCTACTGTAAACGAACGCTTCAACCTAGAAGAACAAAATTTGGTGAGCCAAGTGGGATTTGTGTACTGATCATTACCACCAAGTATCATCAAGATTCGGTGAAAAAATATTTGTTGGTATTTCGGTAACTCGTTATTTCCCAGAAGCTTGGCAAACCCTCTCAATAAAAGTGCTTTTCCACAGTCTGTGCTTAGGGCTACTTGAAGAGGAAACAAACCATAGAGACAAATCTGAGAACTCCATTATTTTGTCAAGTTTCAAAGAGCTACTGCAAACGATATTGTATATAGAGTTCCAAATTCATCTATCTATATAGGAGAGAACAGAGGGAAACCTAAATATAAAAACTGCTACAGTAGACGAACGCTTCAACCTAGAAGAACAAAATTTGGTGAGACAAGTGGGATTTGTGTACTGATCATTACCACCAAGTATCATCAAGTTTTGGTGAAAAGTTTTTGCTGGTATTTCGGAAACACTTTATTTCTTAGAAGCTTGGCAAACCAACTCAATGAAAGTGCTTTTCAACAGTCAGGGCCTAGGGCTACTTGAAGAGGAATCAATCCATAGAGACAAAACAAAGAACTCCTTTATTTTGTCAAGTTTCAAAGAGCTACTACAAACCATGTTGGATTTAGAGTTCCAAATTCATCTACCTATATAGGAGAGAACAGAGTAAAACCTAAAAATAAAAACTGATACAGTAGACGAACGCTTCAACTCAGAAGAACAAAATTTGATGAGTCAAGTGGGATTTGTGTACTGATCACTACCACCAAGTATCATCAACATTGGGTCAAAAAAGATTTGCTGGTATTTCGGAAAATTGTTATTTCTTAGAAGCTTGGCAACCCCTCTCAATGAAAGTGCTTTTCCACCGTCTGTGTCTAGGGCTACTTAAAGAGGAAACAAACCATAGAGACAAAACTGAGAACTCCTTTATTTTGTCAAGTTTCAAAGAGCTACTACAAACCATGTTGGATTTAGAGTTCCAAATTCATCTATCTGTATAGCAGAGAACAGAGTGAAACCTAAATATAAAAACTGCTACTGTAGACGAACGCTTCAACTTACCAGAACAAAATTTGGTGAGCCAAGTGGGATTTGTGTACCGATCAATACCAGCAAGTGTCATGAATATTGGGTGAAAAAATATTTGCTGGTATTTCGGAAACTCGTAATTTCTAGGAAGCTTGGCAACGCCTCTCAATGAAAGTGCTTTTCCACAGTCTCTGCTTAGGGCTACTTGAAGCGGAAACAAATCATAGAGACAAAACTGAGAACTCCTTTATTTTGTCAATTTTCAAAGAGCTACTACAAACCATATTGGATTTAGAGTTCCAAATTCATCTGTCTATATAGGAGAGAACAGAGTGAAACCTAAATATAAATACTGCTAGTGAAAACGAACGCTTCAACCAAGAAGAACAAAATTTGATAATGCCAAGTGGGATTTGTGTACTGATCATCACCACCAAGTATCATCAAGATTGGGTGAGAAAATATTTGCTGGTATTTCGGAAACTCGTTATTTCTTAGAAGCTTGGCAACCCCTCTCAATGAGAGTGCTTTTCCACAGTCTGTACCTAGGGCTACTTGAAGAGGAAACAAACCATTGAGTCAAAACTGAGAACTCCTTTATCTTGTCAAGCTTCAAAGAGCTACTACAAACCATGTTGGATTTAGAGTTCCAAATGCATCTGTCTATATAGGAGAGAACAGAATGAAACCTAAAAATAAAAACTGTTAATGTAACGAACGCTTCACCTAGAAGAACAAAATTTGTTAGCCAAGTGGGATTTGTGTACTGATCATTACCACCGAGTATCATAAAGATTCGGTGAAAAAATATTTGCTAGTATTTCGGAAACTCGTTATTTCTTAGAAGTTTGGCAACCCCTCTCAATGAAAGTGCTTTTCCACAGTCTGTGCCTAAGACTACTTGAAGAGGAAACAAAACATAGAGACAAAACTGAGAACTACTTTATTTTGTCAAGTTTCAAAGAGCTACTGCAAACCGTGTTGGATTTAGAGTTCCAAATTCATCTATCTATATAGGAGAGAACAGAAGGAAACCTAAAAATAAAACTGCTACAGTAGACGAACGCTTCAACACAGAAGAACAAAATTTGGTGAGCCAAGTGGGATTTGTGTACTTATCATTACCACCAAGTATCATCAAGATTGGGTGAAAAAATATTTGCTGGTATTTCGGAAACTCGTTATTTCTTAGAAGCTTGGCAACCCCTCTCAATGAAAGTGCTTTTCCACAGTCTGTGCCAGGGCTACTTGAAGAGGAATCAAACTATAGAGAAAAAACTGAGAACTCCTTTATTTTGTCAAGTTTCAAAGAGCTACTACAAACCATGTTGGATTTAGAGTTCCAAATTCATCTATCTATATAGCAGAGAACAGAGTGAAACCTAAAAATAAAAACAGCTACTGAAAACGAACGCATCAACCTAGAAGAACAAAATTTGGTGAGTCAAGTGGGATTTGTGTACTGATCATCACCACCAAGTATCATCAAGATTGGGTGAAAAAATATTTGCTGGTATTTCGGAAACTCGTAATTTCTTGGAAGCTTGGCAACCCCTCTCAATGAAAGTGATTTCCACAGTCACTGATTAGGGCTACTTGAAGCGGAAACAATTCATAGAGACAAAACTGAGAACTCCTTTATTTTGTCAACTTTCAAAGAGCTACTACAAACCATGTTGGATTTAGAGTTCCAACTTCATCTATCTATATAGGAGAGAACAGAGTGAAACCTAAAAATAAAAACTGCTACGGTAGACGAACGCTTCAACCTAGAAGAACAAAATTTGATGAGCCAAGTGGGATTTGTGTACTGATCATTACCACCAAGTATCATCAACATTGGGTGAAAAAATATTTGCTGGTATTTCAGAAACTCCTTATTTCTTAGAAGCTTGGCAACCTCTATCAATGAAAGTGCTTTTAACAGTCTGTGCCTAGGACTACTTGAAGAGGAAACAATACATAGAGACAAAACTGAGAACTACTTTATTTTTTCAAGTTTCAAAGAGCTTCTGCAAACCATATTGGATTTAGAGTTCCAAATTCATCTATCTATATAGGAGAGAACAGAGTGAAACCTAAATATAAAAACTGCTACTGTAGACGAACGCTTCAACCTAGAAGAACAAAAATTTGTGAGCCAAGTGGGATTTGTGGACCGTTCATCACCACCAAGTATCATCAGGATTGGGTGAAAAAATATTTGCTGGTATTTCAGAAACTCGTTATTTCTTAGAATCTTGGCAACCCCTCTCAATGAAAGTGCTTTTCCAAAGTCTGAGACTAGGGCTACTTGAAGAGGAAACAAACCATAGAGACAAAATTGGGAACTCTTTTATTTTGACAAGTTTCAAAGAGCTACTACAAGCCATGTTGGATTTAGAGTTCCAAATTCATCTACCTATATAGGAGAGAACAGAGTGAAACCTAAAAATAAAAAATGCTACCGTAGACGAACACTTTAACCTAGAAGAACAAAATTTGGTGAGCCTAGTGGGATTTGTGTACTGATCATTACCACCAAGTATCATCCACATTTGGTGAAAAAAATATTTGCTGGTATTTCGGAAACTCGTAATTTCTTTGAAGCTTGGCAACCCCTCTCAATGAAAGTGC
>NW_027515539.1:0-76438 GCF_048772815.1 Callospermophilus lateralis
GCACAGATTTGGAAGCACTTTCATTGAGATGGGTTGCCAAACTTCTATGCAATAACGAGTTTCCAAAATACCAGCAAATATTTTTTTCACCCAATCTTGATGATACTTGGTGGTAATGATAAGTACACAAAACCCACTTGGCTCACCCAATTTTGTTCTTCTACGTTGAAGCGTTCGTCTACAGTAGCAGTTTTTATATTTAGGTGTCACTCTGTTCTCTCATATATAGATAGATGAATTTGGAACTCTAAATACAACATGGATTGTAGTAGCTCTTTGAAACTTGACAAAATAAAGGAATTCTGAGTTTTGTCTCTATGGTTTGTTTCCTCTTCAAGTAGCCCTAGGCACAGACTGTGGAAAAGCACTTTCATTGAGAGGGGTTGCCAAGCTTCTAAGAAATAACGAGTTTCCGAAATACCAGCAAATATTTTTTCACCCAATTTTGATGATACTTGGTGGTAATGATCAGTACACAAATCCCACTTGGCTCACCAAATTTTGTTCTTCTAGGTTGAAGCGTTCGTCTACAGGAGCAGTTTTTATGTATAGGTTTCTGTCTGTTCTCTCCTATATAGATAGATGAATTTGGAACTCTAAATCCAACATGGATTGTAGTAGCTCTTTGAAACTTGACAAAATAAAGGAGTTCTCAGTTTTGTCTCTATGGTTTGTTTCCTCTTCAAGTAGCCCTAGGCACAGACTGTGGAAAAGCACTTTCATTGAGAGGGGTTGCCAAGCTTCTAAGAAATAACGAGTTTCCGAAATACCAGCAAATATTTTTTCACCCAATTTTGATGATACTTGGTGGTAATGATCAGTACACAAATCCCACTTGGCTCACCAAATTTTGTTCTTCTAGGTTGAAGCGTTCGTCTACAGTAGCAGTTTTTATATTTAGGTTTCACTCTGTTCTATCATATATAGATAGATGAATTTGGAACTCTAAATCCAACATGGTTTGTAGTAGCTCTTTGAAACTTGACAAAATAAAGGAGTTCTCAGTTTTGTCTCTATGGTTTCTTTCCTCTTCAAGTAGCCCTAGGCACAGACTGTGGAAAAGCACTTTCATTGAGAGGGGTTGCCAAGCTTCTAAGAAATTACGAGTTTCCGAAATACCAGGAAATATTTTTTCACCCAAACTTGATGATACTTGGTGGTAATGATTAGTACACAAATTCCACTTGGCTCAGCAAATTTTGTTCTTCTAGGTTGAAGCGTTCGTCTACAGTAGCAGTTTTTATATTTAGGTTTCCCTCTGTTCTCTCCTGTATAGATAGATGAATTTGGAACCATAATCCAACATGGTTTGTAGTAGCTCTTTGAATCTTGACAAAATAAAGAAGTTCTGAGTTTTGTCTCTATGGTTTGTTTCCTCTTGAAGTAGCCCTAGGCACAGACTGTGGAAAGCACTTTCAATGAGAGGGGTTGCCAAGCTTCTAAGAAATAACGAGTTTACGAAATACCAGCAAATATTTTTTCACCCAATCTTGATGATACTTGGTGGTAATGATGAGTACACAGATCCCACTTGGCTCACCAAATTTTGTTCTTCTAGGTTGAAGCGTTCGTCTACAGTAGCAGTTTTTATATTTAGGTTTCACTCTGTTCTCTCATATATAGATAGAGGAATTTGGAACTCTAAATCCAACATGGTTTGTAGTAGCTCTTTGAAACTTGACAAAATAAAGGAGTTCTCAGTTTTGTCTCTATGGTTTTTTTCCTCTTCAAGTAGCCTCGGCACAGACTGTGGAAAAGCACTTTCATTGAGAGGTGTTGCCAAGCTTCTAAGAAATAAAGAATTTCCGAAATACCAGCAAATATTTTTTTACCCAATCTTGATGATACTTGTTGCTAATGATCAGTACACAAATTCCACTTGGCTCACCAAATTTTGTTCTTCTAGGTTGAAGCGTTCGTCTACAGTAGCAGTTTTTATATTTAGGTTTCCCTCTGTTCTCTCCTATATAGATAGAAGAATTTGGAACTCTAAATCCAACATGCATTGTAGTAGCTCTTTGAATCTTGACAAAATAAAGGAGTTCTCAGTTTTGTCTCTATGGTTTGTTTCCTCTTCAAGTAGCCCTATGCACAGACTGTGGAAGCACTTTCATTGAGATGGGTTGCCAAGCTTCTAAGAAATAAAGAGATTCCAAAATACCAGCAAATATTTTTTCACCCAAACTTGATGATACTTGGTGGTAATGATCCGTACACAAATCCCACTTGGCTCACCAAATTTTGTTCTTCTAGGTTGATGCATTCATCTACAGTAGATGTTTTTATATTTAGGTTTCACTCTGTTCTCTCCTATATAGATAGATGAATTTGGAACTCTAAATCCAACATGGTTTGTAGTAGCTCTTTGAAACTTGAAAAAATAAAGGAGTTCTCAGTTTTGTCACTATGGTTTGTTTCCTCTTTAAGTAGCCCTAGGCACAGACTGTGGAAAAGAACTTTCATTGAGAGGGGTTGCCAATCTCCTAAGAAATTACGAGTTTCTGAAATACCAGCAAATGTTTTTTCACCCAATCTTGATGATACTTGGTGGTAATGATCAGTTCACAAATCCCACTTGGCTCACCAAATTTTGTTCTTCTAGGATGAAGCGTTCGTCTACAGTAGCAGTTTTTATATTTAGGTTTCACTCTGTGCTCTCCTATATAGAGAGATGAATTTGGAACTCTAAATCCAACATGGTTTGTAGTAGCTCTTTGAAACTAGACAAAAAAAAGGAGTTCTCAGTTTTTTCTCTATGGTTTGTTTCCTCTTCAATTAGCCCTAGGCACACACTGTGGAAAAGCACTTTCATTGAGAGGGGTTGCCAAGCTTCTAAGAAATAACGAGTTTCCGAAATACCAGCAAATATTTTTTCACCCAATCTTGATGATACTTTTTGCTAATGATCAGTACACAAATCCCACTTGGCTCACCAAATTTTGTTCTTCTAGGTTGAAGCGTTCGTCTACAGTAGCAGTTTATATATTTAGGTTTCACTCTGTTCTCTCCTATATAGATAGATGAATTTGGAACTCTAAATCCAACATGGATTGTAGTAGCTCTTTGAAACTTGACAAAATAAAGGAGTTCTCAGTTTTGTCTCTATGGTTTGTTTCCTCTTCAAGTAGCCCTAGGCACAGACTGTGGAAAAGCACTTTCATGGAGAGGGGTTGCCAAGCTTCTAGGAAATTACAAGTTTCCGAAATACCAGCAAATATTTTTTCACCCAATCTTGATGATACTTGGTGGTAATGATCAGTACACAAATCCCACTTGACTCACCAAATTTTGTTCTTCTAGGTTGAGGCGTTCGTCTACAGTAGCGGTTTTTATATTTAGGTTTCCCTCTGTTTTCTCCTGTATAGATAGATGAATTTGGAACTCTAAATCCAACAAAGGTTTGTAGTAGCTCTTTGAAACTTGACAAAATAAAGGAGTTCTCAGTTATGTCTCTATGGATTGTTTCCTCTTCAATTAGCCCTAGGCACACACTGTGGAAAAGCACTTTCATTGAGAGGGGTTGCCAAGCTTCTAAGAAATAACGAGTTTCCGAAATACCAGCAAATATTTTTTCACCCAATCTTGATGATACTTGTTGCTAATGATCAGTACACAAATCCCACTTGGCTCACCAAATTTTGTTCTTCTAGGTTGAAGCGTTCGTCTACAGTAGCAGTTTTTATATTTAGGTTTCCCTCTGTTCTCTCCTGTATAGATAGATGAATTTGGAACTCTAAATCCAACATGGTTTGTAGTAGCTCTTTGAATCATGGCAAAATAAAGAAGTTCTGTGTTTTGTCTCTATGGTTTGTTTCCTCTTCAAGTAGCCCTAGGCACAGACTGTGGAAAAGCACTTTCATTGAGAGGGGTTGCCAAGCTTCTAAGAAATAACGAGTTTCCGAAATACCAGCAAATATTTTTTCACCCAATTTATGTTACTTGGTGGTAATGATGAGTACACAGATCCCAATTGGCTCACCAAATTTTGTTCTTCTAGGTTGAAGCGTTCGTCTACAGTAGCAGTTTTTATATTTAGGTTTCACTCTGTGCTCTCATATATAGATAGATGAATTTGGAAGTCTAAATCCAACATGGATTGTAGTAGCTCTTTGAAACTTGACAAAATAAAGGAGTTCTCAGTTTTGTCTCTATGGTTTGTTTCCTCTTCAAGTAGACCTAGGCACAGATTTGGAAGCACTTTCATTGAGATGGGTTGCCAAACTTCTATGCAATAACGAGTTTCCAAAATACCAGCAAATATTTTTTCACCCAATCTTGATGATACTTGGTGGTAATGATAAGTACACAAAACCCACTTGGCTCACCCAATTTTGTTCTTCTACGTTGAAGCGTTCGTCTACAGTAGCAGTTTTTATATTTAGGTGTCACTCTGTTCTCTCATATATAGATAGATGAATTTGGAACTCTAAATACAACATGGATTGTAGTAGCTCTTTGAAACTTGACAAAATAAAGGAATTCTGAGTTTTGTCTCTATGGTTTGTTTCCTCTTCAAGTAGCCCTAGGCACAGACTGTGGAAAAGCACTTTCATTGAGAGGGGTTGCCAAGCTTCTAAGAAATAACGAGTTTCCGAAATACCAGCAAATATTTTTTCACCCAATTTTGATGATACTTGGTGGTAATGATCACTACACAAATCCCACTTGGGTCACCAAATTTTGTTCTTCTAGGTTGAAGCGTTCGTCTACAGGAGCAGTTTTTATGTATAGGTTTCTGTCTGTTCTCTCCTATATAGATAGATGAATTTGGAACTCTAAATCCAACATGGATTGTAGTAGCTCTTTGAAACTTGACAAAATAAAGGAGTTCTCAGTTTTGTCTCTATGGTTTGTTTCCTCTTCAAGTAGCCTCGGCACAGACTGTGGAAAAGCACTTTCATTGAGAGGTGTTGCCAAGCTTCTAAGAAATAAAGAATTTCCGAAATACCAGCAAATATTTTTTTACCCAATCTTGATGATACTTGTTGCTAATGATCAGTACACAAATTCCACTTGGCTCACCAAATTTTGTTCTTCTAGGTTGAAGCGTTCGTCTACAGTAGCAGTTTTTATATTTAGGTTTCACTCTGTTCTCTCCTATATAGATAGAAGAATTTGGAACTCTAAATACAACATGCATTGTAGTAGCTCTTTGAATCTTGACAAAATAAAGGAGTTCTCAGTTTTGTCTCTATGGTTTGTTTCCTCTTCAAGTAGCCCTATGCACAGACTGTGGAAGCACTTTCATTGAGATGGGTTGCCAAGCTTCTAAGAAATAAAGAGTTTCCAAAATACCAGCAAATATTTTTTCACCCAATCTTGATGATACTTGGTGGTAATGATCCGTACACAAATCCCACTTGGCTCACCAAATTTTGTTCTTCTAGGTTGATGCGTTCATCTACAGTAGATGTTTTTATATTAAGGTTTCACTCTGTTCTCTCCTATATAGATAGATGAATTTGGAACTCTAAATCCAACATGGTTTGTAGTAGCTCTTTGAAACTTGAAAAAATAAAGGAGTTCTCAGTTTTGTCACTATGGATTGTTTCCTCTTTAAGTAGCCCTAGGCACAGACTGTGGAAAAGAACTTTCATTGAGAGGGGTTGCCAAGCTTCTAAGAAATTACGAGTTTCTGAAATACCAGCAAATGTTTTTTCACCCAATCTTGATGATACTTGGTGGTAATGATCAGTTCACAAATCCCACTTGGCTCACCAAATTTTGTTCTTCTAGGATGAAGCGTTCGTCTACAGTAGCAGTTTTTATATTTAGGTTTCACTCTGTGCTCTCCTATATAGAGAGATGAATTTGGAACTCTAAATCCAACATGGTTTGTAGTAGCTCTTTGAAACTAGACAAAAAAAAGGAGTTCTCAGTTTTGTCTCTATGGTTTGTTTCCTCTTCAATTAGCCCTAGGCACACACTGTGGAAAAGCACTTTCATTGAGAGGGGTTGCCAAGCTTCTAAGAAATAACGAGTTTCCGAAATACCAGCAAATATTTTTTCACCCAATCTTGATGATACTTTTTGCTAATGATCAGTACACAAATCCCACTTGGCTCACCAAATTTTGTTCTTCTAGGTTGAAGCGTTCGTCTACAGTAGCAGTTTATATATTTAGGTTTCACTCTGTTCTCTCCTATATAGATAGATGAATTTGGAACTCTAAATCCAACATTGTTTGTAGTAGCTCTTTGAAACTTGACAAAATAAAGAGTTCTCAGTTTTGTCTCTATGGTTTGTTTCCTCTTCAAGTAGCCCTAGGCACAGACTGTGGAAAAGCACTTTCATGGAGAGGGGTTGCCAAGCTTCTAGGAAATTACGAGTTTCCGAAATACCAGCAAATATTTTTTCACCCAATCTTGATGATACTTGGTGGTAATGATCAGTACACAAATCCCACTTGACTCACCAAATTTTGTTCTTCTAGGTTGAGGCGTTGGTCTACAGTAGCGGTTTTTATATTTAGGTTTCCCTCTGTTTTCTCCTGTATAGATAGATGAATTTGGAACTCTAAATCCAACAAAGGTTTGTAGTAGCTCTTTGAAACTTGACAAAATAAAGGAGTTCTCAGTTATGTCTCTATGGATTGTTTCCTCTTCAATTAGCCCTAGGCACACACTGTGGAAAAGCACTTTCATTGAGAGGGGTTGCCAAGCTTCTAAGAAATAACGAGTTTCCGAAATACCAGCAAATATTTTTTCACCCAATCTTGATGATACTTGTTGCTAATGATCAGTACACAAATCCCACTTGGCTCACCAAATTTTGTTCTTCTAGGTGAAGCGTTCGTCTACAGTAGCAGTTTTTATATTTAGGTTTCTCTCTGTTCTCTCCTATATAGATAGATGAATTTGGAAATCTAAATCCAACATGGTTTGTAGTAGCTCTTTGAAACTTGACAAAATAAAGGAGTTCTCAGTTTTGTCTCTATGGTTTGTTTCCTCTTCAAGTAGCCCTAGGCACAGACTGTGGAAAAGCACTTTCATTGAGAGGGGTTGCCAAGCTGCTAAGAAATTACGAGTTTCCGAAATACCAGCAAATATTTTTTCACCCAAACTTGATGATACTTGGTGGTAATGATCCGTACACAAATCCCACTTGGCTCACCAAATTTTGTTCTTCTAGGTTGATGCGTTCATCTACAGTAGATGTTTTTATATTAAGGTTTCACTCTGTTCTCTCCTATATAGATAGATGAATTTGGAACTCTAAATCCAACATGGTTTGTAGTAGCTCTTTGAAACTTGAAAAAATAAAGGAGTTCTCAGTTTTGTCACTATGGTTTGTTTCCTCTTTAAGTAGCCCTAGGCACAGACTGTGGAAAAGAACTTTCATTGAGAGGGGTTGCCAAGCTCCTAAGAAATTACGAGTTTCTGAAATACCAGCAAATGTTTTTTCACCCAATCTTGATGATACTTGGTGGTAATGATCAGTTCACAAATCCCACTTGGCTCACCAAATTTTGTTCTTCTAGGATGAAGCGTTCGTCTACAGTAGCAGTTTTTATATTTAGGTTTCACTCTGTGCTCTCCTATATAGAGAGATGAATTTGGAACTCTAAATCCAACATGGTTTGTAGTAGCTCTTTGAAACTAGACAAAAAAAAGGAGTTCTCAGTTTTGTCTCTATGGTTTGTTTCCTCTTCAATTAGCCCTAGGCACACACTGTGGAAAAGCACTTTCATTGAGAGGGGTTGCCAAGCTTCTAAGAAATAACGAGTTTCCGAAATACCAGCAAATATTTTTTCACCCAATCTTGATGATACTTTTTGCTAATGATCAGTACACAAATCCCACTTGGCTCACCAAATTTTGTTCTTCTAGGTTGAAGCGTTCGTCTACAGTAGCAGTTTATATATTTAGGTTTCACTCTGTTCTCTCCTATATAGATAGATGAATTTGGAACTCTAAATCCAACATGGATTGTAGTAGCTCTTTGAAACTTGACAAAATAAAGGAGTTCTCAGTTTTGTCTCTATGGTTTGTTTCCTCTTCAAGTAGCCCTAGGCACAGACTGTGGAAAAGCACTTTCATGGAGAGGGGTTGCCAAGCTTCTAGGAAATTACGAGTTTCCGAAATACCAGCAAATATTTTTTCACCCAATCTTGATGATACTTGGTGGTAATGATCAGTACACAAATCCCACTTGACTCACCAAATTTTGTTCTTCTAGGTTGAGGCGTTGGTCTACAGTAGCGGTTTTTATATTTAGGTTTCCCTCTGTTTTCTCCTGTATAGATAGATGAATTTGGAACTCTAAATCCAACAAAGGTTTGTAGTAGCTCTTTGAAACTTGACAAAATAAAGGAGTTCTCAGTTATGTCTCTATGGATTGTTTCCTCTTCAATTAGCCCTAGGCACACACTGTGGAAAAGCACTTTCATTGAGAGGGGTTGCCAAGCTTCTAAGAAATAACGAGTTTCCGAAATACCAGCAAATATTTTTTCACCCAATCTTGATGATACTTGTTGCTAATGATCAGTACACAAATCCCACTTGGCTCACCAAATTTTGTTCTTCTAGGTGAAGCGTTCGTCTACAGTAGCAGTTTTTATATTTAGGTTTCTCTCTGTTCTCTCCTATATAGATAGATGAATTTGGAAATCTAAATCCAACATGGTTTGTAGTAGCTCTTTGAAACTTGACAAAATAAAGGAGTTCTCAGTTTTGTCTCTATGGTTTGTTTCCTCTTCAAGTAGCCCTAGGCACAGACTGTGGAAAAGCACTTTCATTGAGAGGGGTTGCCAAGCTGCTAAGAAATTACGAGTTTCCGAAATACCAGCAAATATTTTTTCACCCAAACTTGATGATACTTGGTGGTAATGATCCGTACACAAATCCCACTTGGCTCACCAAATTTTGTTCTTCTAGGTTGATGCGTTCATCTACAGTAGATGTTTTTATATTTAGGTTTCACTCTGTGCTCTCCTATATAGATAGATGAATTTGGAACTCTAAATCCAACATGGTTTGTAGTAGCTCTTTGAAACTTGAAAAAATAAAGGAGTTCTCAGTTTTGTCACTATGGTTTGTTTCCTCTTTAAGTAGCCCTAGGCACAGACTGTGGAAAAGAACTTTCATTGAGAGGGGTTGCCAAGCTCCTAAGAAATTACGAGTTTCTGAAATACCAGCAAATATTTTTTCACCCAATTTATGTTACTTGGTGGTAATGATGAGTACACAGATCCCAATTGGCTCACCAAATTTTGTTCTTCTAGGTTGAAGCGTTCGTCTACAGTAGCAGTTTTTATATTTAGGTTTCACTCTGTGCTCTCATATATAGATAGATGAATTTGGAAGTCTAAATCCAACATGGATTGTAGTAGCTCTTTGAAACTTGACAAAATAAAGGAGTTCTCAGTTTTGTCTCTATGGTTTGTTTCCTCTTCAAGTAGACCTAGGCACAGATTTGGAAGCACTTTCATTGAGATGGGTTGCCAAACTTCTATGCAATAACGAGTTTCCAAAATACCAGCAAATATTTTTTCACCCAATCTTGATGATACTTGGTGGTAATGATAAGTACACAAAACCCACTTGGCTCACCCAATTTTGTTCTTCTACGTTGAAGCGTTCGTCTACAGTAGCAGTTTTTATATTTAGGTGTCACTCTGTTCTCTCATATATAGATAGATGAATTTGGAACTCTAAATACAACATGGATTGTAGTAGCTCTTTGAAACTTGACAAAATAAAGGAATTCTGAGTTTTGTCTCTATGGTTTGTTTCCTCTTCAAGTAGCCCTAGGCACAGACTGTGGAAAAGCACTTTCATTGAGAGGGGTTGCCAAGCTTCTAAGAAATAACGAGTTTCCGAAATACCAGCAAATATTTTTTCACCCAATTTTGATGATACTTGGTGGTAATGATCACTACACAAATCCCACTTGGCTCACCAAATTTTGTTCTTCTAGGTTGAAGCGTTCGTCTACAGGAGCAGTTTTTATGTATAGGTTTCTGTCTGTTCTCTCCTATATAGATAGATGAATTTGGAACTCTAAATCCAACATGGATTGTAGTAGCTCTTTGAAACTTGACAAAATAAAGGAGTTCTCAGTTTTGTCTCTATGGTTTGTTTCCTCTTCAAGTAGCCTCGGCACAGACTGTGGAAAAGCACTTTCATTGAGAGGTGTTGCCAAGCTTCTAAGAAATAAAGAATTTCCGAAATACCAGCAAATATTTTTTTACCCAATCTTGATGATACTTGTTGCTAATGATCAGTACACAAATTCCACTTGGCTCACCAAATTTTGTTCTTCTAGGTTGAAGCGTTCGTCTACAGTAGCAGTTTTTATATTTAGGTTTCACTCTGTTCTCTCCTATATAGATAGAAGAATTTGGAACTCTAAATCCAACATGCATTGTAGTAGCTCTTTGAATCTTGACAAAATAAAGGAGTTCTCAGTTTTGTCTCTATGGTTTGTTTCCTCTTCAAGTAGCCCTATGCACAGACTGTGGAAAAGCACTTTCATTGAGAGGGGTTGCCAAGCTGCTAAGAAATTACGAGTTTCCGAAATACCAGCAAATATTTTTTCACCCAATCTTGATGATACTTGGTGGTAATGATCAGTACACAGATCCCACTTGTCTCACCAAATTTTGTTCTTCTAGGTTGAAGCGTTCGTCTACAGTAGCAGTTTTTATATTTAGGTTTCACTCTGTTCTCTCATATATAGATAGATGAATTTGGAACTCTAAATCCAACATGGTTTGTAGTAGCTCTTTGAAACTTGACAAAATAAAGGAGTTCTGAGTTTTGTCTCTATGGTTTGTTTCCTCTTCAAGTAGCCCTATTCACAGACTGTGGAAAAGCACTTTCATTGAGAGGGGTTGCGAAGCTTCTAAGAAATAACGAGTTTCCGAAATACCAGCAAATATTTTTTCACCCAATCTTGATGATACTTGTTGCTAATGATCAGTACACAAATCCCACTTGGCTCACCCAATTTTGTTCTTCTAGTTGGAAGCTTTCGTCTACCTTAGCAGTTTTTATATTTAGGTTTCTCTCTGTTCTCTCCTATATAGATAGATGAATTTGGAACTCTAAATACAACATGGATTGTAGTAGCTCTTTGAAACTTGACAAAATAAAGGAGTTCTCAGTTTTGTCTCTATGGTTTGTTTGCTCTTCAAGTAGCCCTAGTCACAGACTGTGGAAAAGCACTTTCATGGAGAGGGGTTGCCAAGCTTCTAAGAAATTACGAGTTTCCGAAATACCAGCAAATATTTTTTCACCCCATCTTGATGATACTAGGTGGTAATGATCAGTACACAAATCCCACTTGGATCACCAAATTTTGTTCTTCTAGGTTGAAGCGTTCGTCTACAGTAGCAGTTTTTATATTTAGGTTTCCCTCTGTTCTCTCCTGCATAGATAGATGAATTGGAACTCTAAATCCACCATGGATTGTAGTAGCTCTTTGAAACTAGAGAAAATAAAGGAGTTCTCAATTTTGTCTCTATGGTTTGTTTCCTCTTCAAGAAGCCCTAGGCACAGGCTGTGGAAAGCACTTTCATTGAGATGGGTTGCCAAGCTTCTAAGAAATAACGAGTTTCTAAAATACCAGCAAATATTTTTTCACCCAATCTTGATGATACTTGGAGGTAAAGATCAGTACACAAATCCCACTTGGCTCACCAAATTTTGTTCTTCTAGGTTGAAGCGTTCGTCTACAATAGCAGTTTTTATATTTAGGTATCACTCTGTTCTCTCCTATATAGATAGAAGAATTTGGAACTCTAAATCCAACATGCATTGTAGTAGCTCTTTGAAACTTGACAAAATAAAGGAGTTCTCAGTTTTGTCTCTATGGTTTGTTTCCTCTTCAAGTAGCCCTATGCACAGACTGTGGAAAAGAACTTTCATTGAGATGGGTTGCCAAGCTTCTAAGAAATAAAGAGTTTCCAAAATACCAGCAAATATTTTTTCACCCAATCTTGATGATACTTGGTGGTAATTATCCGTACACAAATCCCACTTGGCTCACCAAATTTTGTTTTTCTAGGTTGATGCGTTCATCTACAGTAGATGTTTTTATATTTAGGTTTCACTCTGTTCTCTCCTATATAGATAGATGAATTTGGAACTCTAAATCCAACATGGTTTGTAGTAGCTCTTTGAAACTTGAAAAAATAAAGGAGTTCTCAGTTTTGTCACTATGGTTTGTTTCCTCTTTAAGTAGCCCTAGGCACAGACTGTGGAAAAGAACTTTCATTGAGAGGGGTTGCCA
Organism: Callospermophilus lateralis; assembly: GCF_048772815.1. Taxonomy (NCBI): domain Eukaryota; kingdom Metazoa; phylum Chordata; class Mammalia; order Rodentia; family Sciuridae; genus Callospermophilus; species Callospermophilus lateralis. The sequence continues at coordinate 12,235 of NW_027515539.1, forward strand.
AGCTTCTAAGAAATTACGAGTTTCTGAAATACCAGCAAATGTTTTTTCACCCAATCTTGATGATACTTGGTGGTAATGATCAGTTCACAAATCCCACTTGGCTCACCAAATTTTGTTCTTCTAGGATGAAGCGTTCGTCTACAGTAGCAGTTTTTATATTTAGGTTTCACTCTGTGCTCTCCTATATAGAGAGATGAATTTGGAACTCTAAATCCAACATGGTTTGTAGTAGCTCTTTGAAACTAGACAAAAAAAAGGAGTTCTCAGTTTTGTCTCTATGGTTTGTTTCCTCTTCAATTAGCCCTAGGCACACACTGTGGAAAAGCACTTTCATTGAGAGGGGTTGCCAAGCTTCTAAGAAATAACGAGTTTCCGAAATACCAGCAAATATTTTTTCACCCAATCTTGATGATACTTTTTGCTAATGATCAGTACACAAATCCCACTTGGCTCACCAAATTTTGTTCTTCTAGGTTGCAGCGTTCGTCTACAGTAGCAGTTTATATATTTAGGTTTCACTCTGTTCTCTCCTATATAGATAGATGAATTTGGAACTCTAAATCCAACATTGTTTGTAGTAGCTCTTTGAAACTTGACAAAATAAAGGAGTTCTCAGTTTTGTCTCTATGGTTTGTTTCCTCTTCAAGTACCCTAGGCACAGACTGTGGAAAAGCACTTTCATGGAGAGGGGTTGCCAAGCTTCTAGGAAATTACGAGTTTCCGAAATACCAGCAAATATTTTTTCACCCAATCTTGATGATACTTGGTGGTAATGATCAGTACACAAATCCCACTTGACTCACCAAATTTTGTTCTTCTAGGTTGAGGCGTTCGTCTACAGTAGCGGTTTTTATATTTAGGTTTCCCTCTGTTTTCTCCTGTATAGATAGATGAATTTGGAACTCTAAATCCAACAAAGGTTTGTAGTAGCTCTTTGAAACTTGACAAAATAAAGGAGTTCTCAGTTATGTCTCTATGGATTGTTTCCTCTTCAATTAGCCATAGGCACACAACTGTGGAAAAGCACTTTCATTGAGAGGGGTTGCCAAGCTTCTAAGAAATAACGAGTTTCCGAAATACCAGCAAATATTTTTTCACCCAATCTTGATGATACTTGTTGCTAATGATCAGTACACAAATCCCACTTGGCTCACCAAATTTTGTTCTTCTAGGTTGAAGCGTTCTTCTACAGTAGCAGTTTTTATATTTAGGTTTCTCTCTGTTCTCTCCTATATAAATAGATGAATTTGGAACTCTAAATCCAACATACATTGTAGTAGCTCTTTGAAACTTTTCAAAATAAAGGAGTTCTCATTTTTGTCTCTATGGTTTGTTTCCTCTTCAAGTAGCCCTAGGCTCAGACTGTGGAAGCACTTTCATTGGGATGGGTTGCCAAGCTTCTAAGAAATAACGATTTTCCAAAATACCAGCAAATATTTTTTCTCCCAATCTTGATGATACTTGGTGGTAATGATCCGTACACAAATCCCACTTGGCTCACCAAATTTTGTTCTTCTAGGTTGATGCGTTCATCTACAGTAGATGTTTTTATATTTAGGTTTCACTCTGTTCTCTCCTATATACATAGATGAATTTGGAACTCTAAATCCAACATGGTTTGTAGTAGCTCTTGGAAACTTGAATAAATAAAGGAGTTCTCAGTTTTGTCACTATGGTTTGTTTCCTCTTTAAGTAGCCCTAGGCACAGACTGTGGAAAAGAAATTTCATTGAGAGGGGTTGCCAAGCTTCTAAGAAATTACGAGTTTCTGAAATACCAGCAAATGTTTTTTCACCCAATCTTGATGATACTTGTTGCTAATGATCAGTACACAAATCCCACTTGGCTAACCCAATTTTGTTCTTCTATTTGGAAGCTTTCGTCTACCTTAGCAGTTTTTATATTTAGGTTTCTCTCTGTTCTCTCCTATATAGATAGATGAATTTGGAACTCTAAATCCAACATGGATTGTAGTAGCTCTTTGAAACTTGACAAAATAAAGGAGTTCTCAGTTTTGTCTCTATGGTTTGTTTCCTCTTCAAGTAGCCCTAGTCACAGACTGTGGAAAAGCACTTTCAATGAGAGGGGTTGCCAAGCTTCTAAGAAATTACGAGTTTCCAAAATACCAGCAAATATTTTTTCACCCAATCTTGATGATACTAGGTGGTAATGATCAGTACACAAATCCCACTTGGATCACCAAATTTTGTTCTTCTAGGTTGAAGCGTTCGTCTACAGTAGCAGTTTTTATATTTAGGTTTCCCTCTGTTCTCTCCTGCATAGATAGATGAATTGGAACTCTAAATCCACCATGGATTGTAGTAGCTCTTTGAAACTAGAGAAAATAAAGGAATTCTCAGTTTTGTCTCTATGGTTTGTTTACTCTTCAAGAAGCCCTAGGCACAGGCTGTGGAAAGCAGATTCATTGAGATGGGTTGCCAAGCTTCTAAGAAATAACGAGTTTCTAAAATACCAGCAAATATTTTTTCACCCAATCTTGATGATACTTGGTGGTAATGATCAGTACACAAATCCCACTTGGCTCACCAAATTTTGTTCTTCTAGGTTGAAGCGTTCGTCTACAATAGCAGTTTTTATATTTAGGTTTCCCTCTGTTCTCTCCAATATAGATAGATGAATTTGGAACTCTAAATCCAACATGGTTTGTAGTAGCTCTTTGAAACTTGACAAAATAAAGGAGTTCTCAGTTTTGTCTCTATGGTTTCTTTCCTCTTCAAGTAGCCCTAGTCACAGACTGTGGAAAAGCACTTTCATTGAGAGGGGTTGCCAAGCTTCTAAGAAATTACGAGTTTCCGAAATACCAGCAAATATTTTTTCACCCAATCTTGATGATACTTGGAGGTAATGATCAGTTCTCAAATCCCACTTGGCTCACCAAATTTTGTTCTTCTAGGTTGAAGCGTTCGTCTACAGTAGCAGTTTTTAAATTTAGGTTTCACTCTGTTCTCTCCTATATAGATAGATGAATTTGGAACTCTAAATCCAACATGGATTGTAGTAGCTCTTTGAAACTTGACAAAATAAAGGAGTTCTCAGTTTTGTCTCTATGGTTTGTTTCCTCTTCAAGTGGCCCTAGTCACAGACTGTGGAAAAGCACTTTCATTGAGAGGGTTTGCCAAGCTTCTAAGAAATTACGAGTTTCCGAAATCCCAGAAAATATTTTTTCAGCCAATCTTGATGATACTTGGTGGTAAGGATCAGTACACAAATCCCACTTGGCTCACCAAATTTTGTTCTTCTAGGTTGAAGCGTTCGTCTACAGTAGCAGTTTTTATATTTAGGTTTCCCTCTGTTCTCTCCTGTATAGATAGATGAATTTGGAACTCTAAATCCAACATGGTTTGTAGTAGCTCTTTGAAACTTGACAAAATAAAGAAGTTCTGAGTTTTTTCTCTATGGTGTGTTTCCTCTTCAAGTAGCCCTAGGAACAGCCTGTAAAAAAGCACTTTCATTGAGAGGGGTTGCCAAGCTTCTAAGAAATAACGAGTTTCTGAAATACCAGCAAATGTTTTTTCACCCAATCTTGATGATACTTGGAGGTAATGATTAGTACACATTTCCAACTTGGCTCACCAAATTTTGTTCTTCTAGGTTGAAGCGTTCGTCTACAGTAGCAGTTTTTATATTTAGGTTTCACTCTGTTCTCTCCTATATAGATAGAAGAATTTGGAACTCTAAATCCAACATGCATTGTAGTAGCTCTTTGAAACTTGACAAAATAAAGGAGTTCTCAGTTTTGTCTCTATGGTTTGTTTCCTCTTCATGTAGCCCTATGCACAGACTGTGGAATCACTTTCATTGAGATGGGTTGCCAAGCTTCTAAGAAATAAAGAGTTTCCAAAATACCAGCAAATATTTTTTCACCCAATCTTGATGATACTTGGTGGTAATGATCCGTACACAAATCCCACTTGGCTCACCAAATTTTGTTCTTCTAGGTTGATGCGTTCATCTACAGTAGATGTTTTTATATTTAGGTTTCACTCTGTTCTCTCCTATATAGATAGATGAATTTGGAACTCTAAATCCAACATGGTTTGTAGTAGCTCTTTGAAACTTGAAAAAATAAAGGAGTTCTCAGTTTTGTCACTATGGTTTGTTTCCTCTTTAAGTAGCCCTAGGCACAGACTGTGGAAAAGAACTTTCATTGAGAGGGGTTGCCAAGCTTCTAAGAAATTACGAGTTTCTGAAATACCAGCAAATGTTTTTTCACCCAATCTTGATGATACTTGGTGGTAATGATCAGTTCACAAATCCCACTTGGCTCACCAAATTTTGTTCTTCTAGGATGAAGCGTTCGTCTACAGTAGCAGTTTTTATATTTAGGTTTCACACTGTGCTCTCCTATATAGAGAGATGAATTTGGAACTCTAAATCCAACATGGTTTGTAGTAGCTCTTTGAAAATAGACAAAAAAAAGGAGTTCTCAGTTTTGTCTCTATGGTTTGTTTCCTCTTCAATTAGCCCTAGGCACACACTGTGGAAAAGCACTTTCATTGAGAGGGGTTGCCAAGCTTCTAAGAAATAACGAGTTTCCGAAATACCAGCAAATATTTTTTCACCCAATCTTGATGATACTTTTTGCTAATGATCAGTACACAAATCCCACTGGCTCACCAAATTTTGTTCTTCTAGGTTGAAGCGTTCGTCTACAGTAGCAGTTTATATATTTAGGTTTCACTCTGTTCTCTCCTATATAGATAGATGAATTTGGAACTCTAAATCCAACATTGTTTGTAGTTGCTCTTTGAAACTTGACAAAATAAAGGAGTTCTCAGTTTAGTCTCTATGGTTTGTTTCCTCTTCAAGTAGCCCTAGGCACAGACTCTGGAAAAGCACTTTCATGGAGAGGGGTTGCCAAGCTTCTAGGAAATTACGAGTTTCCGAAATACCAGCAAATATTTTTTCACCCAATCTTGATGATACTTGGTGGTAATGATCAGTACACAGATCACACTTGGCTCACCAAATTTTGTTCTTCTAGGTTGAAGCGTTCGTCTACAGTAGCAGTTTTTATATTTAGGTTTCCCTCTGTTTTCTCCTGTATAGATAGATGAATTTGGAACTCTAAATCCAACAAAGGTTTGTAGTAGCTCTTTGAAACTTGACAAAATAAAGGAGTTCTCAGTTATGTCTCTATGGATTGTTTCCTCTTCAATTAGCCCTAGGCACACACTGTGGAAAAGCACTTTCATTGAGAGGGGTTGCCAAGCTTCTAAGAAATAACGAGTTTCCGAAATACCAGCAAATATTTTTTCACCCAATCTTGATGATACTTGTTGCTAATGATCAGTACACAAATCCCACTTGGCTCACCAAATTTTGTTCTTCTAGGTTGAAGCGTTCGTCTACAGTAGCAGTTTTTATATTTAGGTTTCTCTCTGTTCTCTCCTATATAGATAGATGAATTTGGAACTCTAAATCCAACATGCATTGTAGTAGCTCTTTGAAACTTGACAAAATAAAGGAGTTCTCAGTTTTGTCTCTATGGTTTGTTTCCTCTTCAAGTAGCCCTAGGCTCAGACTGTGGAAGCACTTTCATTGAGATGGGTTGCCAAGCTTCTAAGAAATAACGAGTTTCCAAAATACCAGCAAATATTTTTTCACGCAACCTTGATGATACTTGGTGGTAATGATCAGTACTCAAATCCCACTTGGCTCACCAAATTTTGTTCTTCTACGTTGAAGCGTTCGTCTACAGAAGCAGTTTTTATATTTAAGTTTCACTCGGTTCTCTCATATATAGAAACATGAATTTGGAACTCTAAATCCAACATGGTTTGTAGTAGCTTTTTGAAAATTGACAAAATAAAGGAGTTCTCAGTTTTGTCTCTATGGTTTGTTTTCTCTTCAAGTAGCCCTAGTCACAGATTTTGGAAAAGCACTTTCATGCAGAGGATTTGCCTAGCTTCTAAGAAATTACGAGTTTCCGAAATACCAGCAAATATTTTTTCACCCAGTCTTGATGATACTTGGTGGTAATGATCAGTACACAGATCCCACTTGGCTCACCAAATTTTGTTCTTCTAGGTTGAAGCGTTCGTCTGCAGTAGCTGTTTTTATATTTAGGTTTCCCTCTGTTCCATCCTGTATAGATAGATGAATTTGGATCTCTAAATCCAACATGGTTTGTAGTATCTCTTTGAAACTTGACAAAATAAAGGAGTTCTGAGTTTTGTCTCTATGGTTTGTTTCCTCTTAAAGTAGCCCTAGGCACAGACTGTGGAAAAGCACTTTCATTGAGAGGGGTTGCCAAGCTTCTAAGAAATAAAGAATTTCCGAAATACCAGCAAATATTTTTTCACCCAATCTTGATGATACTTGTTGCTAATGATCAGTACACAAATCCCACTTGGCTCACCAAATTTTGTTCTTCTAGGTTGAAGGGTTCGTCTACAGTACCAGTTTTTATATTTAGGTTTCTCTCTGTTCTCTCCTATATAGATAGATGAATTTGGAACTCTAAATCCAACATGGATTGTAGTAGCTCTTTGAAACTTGAAAAAATAAAGGAGTTCTCAGTTTTGTCTCTATGGTTTGTTTCCTCTTCAAGTAGCCCTAGGCACAGACTGTGGAAGCACTTTCATTGAGTAGGGTTGCCAAGCTTCTAAGAAATAACGAGTTTCCAAAATACCAGCAAATATTTTTTTACCCAACTTGATGATACTTGGTGGTAATTATCAGTACACAAATCCCACTTGGCTCACCAAATCTTGTTCTTCTACGTTGAAGCGTTCGTCTACAGGAGCAGTTTTTATATTTAGGTTTCACTCGGTTCTCTCATATATAGAAACCTGAATTTGGAACTCTAAATCCAACATGGTTTGTAGTAGCTTTTTGAAACTTGACAAAATAAAGGAGTTCTCAATTTTGTCTCTATGATTTGTTTCCTCTTCAAGTAGCCCTAGTCACAGACTGTGGAAAAGGACTTTCATGGAGAGGGGTTGCCAAGCTTCGAAGAAATTACGAGTTTTCGAAATACCAGCAAATATTTTTTCTCCCAATCTTGATGATACTTGGTGGTAATGATCAGTACACAAATCCCACTTGGCTCACCAAATTTTTTTCTTCTAGGTTGAAGCGTTCGTCTACAGTAGCGGTTTTTATATTTAGGTTTCCCACTGTTCTCTCCTGTATAGATAGATGAATTTGGAACTCTAAATCCAACATGGTTTGTAGTAGCTCTTTGAAACTTGACAAAATAAAGGAGTTCTCAGTTTTGTCTCTATGGATTGTTTCCTCTTCAATTAGCCCTAGGGACACACTGTGGAAAAGCACTTTCATTGAAAGGGGTTGCCAAGCTTCTAAGAAATAACGAGTTTCCGAAATTCCAGCAAAAATTTTTTCACCCAATCTTGATGATACTTGTTGCTAATGATCAGTACACAAATCCCACTTCGCTCACCAAATTTTGTTCTTCTAGGTTGAAGCGTTCGTCTACAGTAGCAGTTTTCATATTTAGGTTTCTCTCTGTTCTCTCCTATATAGATAGATCAATTTGGAACTCTAAATCCAACATGGATTGTAGTAGCTATTTGAAACTTGACAAAACAAAGGAGTTCTCAGTTTTGTCTCTATGGTTTGTTTCCTCTTCAAGTAGCCCTAGGCACAGACGTTGGAAGCACTTTCATTGAGATGGGTTTCCAAGCTTCAAAGAAATAACGAGTTTCCAAAATACCAGCAAATATTTATTCACCCAATCTTGATGATACTTGGTGGTAATGATCAGTACTCAAAACCCACTTGGCTCACCAAATTCTGTTCTTCTACGTTGAAGCGTTCGTCTACAGGAGCAGTTTTTATATTTAAGTTTCACTGGGTTCTCTCCTATATAGATAGATGAATTTGGAACTCTAAATCCAACATGGTTTGTAGTAGCCCTTTGAAACTTGACAAAATAAAGGAGTTCTCAATTTTGTCTCTATGGTTTCTTTCCTCTTCAAGTAGCCGTAGTCACAGACTGTGGAAAAGCACTTTCATTGAGAGGGGTTGCCAAGCTTCTAACAAATTACGAGTTTCCGAAATACCAGCAAATATTTTTTCACCCAATCTTGATGATACTTGGTGGTAATGATCAGTACACAAATCCCACTTGGCTCACCAAATTTTGTTCTTCAAGGTTGAAGCGTTCGTCTTCAGTAGCAGTTTTTATATTTAGGTTTCCCTCTGTTCTCTCCTATATAGATAGATGAATTTGGAACTCTAAATCCAACATGGTTTGTAGTAGCTCTTTGAAACTTGACAAAATAAAGAAGTTCTGAGTTTTTTCTCTATGGTTTGTTTCCTCTACAAGTAGCAATAGGAACAGCCTGTAAAAAAGCACTTTCATTGAGAGGGGTTGCCAAGCTTCTAAGAAATAACGAGTTTCCGAAATACCAGGAAATATTTTTTCACCCAATCTTGATGATACTTGTTGCTAATGATCAGTACACTATTCCCACTTGGCTCACCAAATTTTGTTCTTCTAGGTTGAAGGGTTTGTCTACAGTAGCAGTTTTTATATTTAGGTTTCTCTCTGTTCTCTCCTATATAGATAGATGAATTTGGAACTCTAAATCCAACATGGTGTGTAGTAGCTCTATGAAACTTTACAAAATAAAAAAGTTCTCAGTTTTGTCTCTATGGTTTGTGTCCTCTTCATGTAGCCCTAGGCACAGACTGTGGAAAAGCACTTTCATTGAGAGTGGTTGCCAACTTTCTAAGAAATTACAAGTTTCTGAAACATCAGCAAATATTTTGTCACCCAATCTTGATGATACTTGGTGGTTATGATCAGTACACAAATCCCACTTGGCTCACCAAGTTTTGTTCTTCTAGGTTGAAGCGCTCGTCTACAGTAGCAGTTTTATATTTAGGATTCTCTCTGTTCTCTCCTATACAGAGAGATGAATTTGAACTCTAAATCCAACATGAATTGTAGTAGCTCTTTGAAACATGACAAAATAAAGGAGTTCTCAGTTTTGTCTCTATGGTTTGTTTAATCTTCAAGTAGCCCTAGGCACAGACTGTGGAAAGCGCTTTCATTGAGAGGGGTTGCCAAACTTCTAAGAAATAACGAGTTTCCGAAATACCAGCAAATATTTTTTCACCCATCTTGATGATACTTGGTGGTAATGATCAGTACACAAATCCCACTTGGCTCACCAAATTTCGTTCTTCTAGGTTGAAGCGTTCCTCTATAGTAGCAGTTTTTATATTTAGGTTTCCCTCTGTTCTCTCCTTTATAGATAGATGAATTTGGAACTCTAAATCCAACATGGTTTGTAGTAGCTCTTTGAAACTTGACAAAATAAAGGAGTTCTCAGTTTTGTCTCCACGGTTTGTTTCCTCTTCAAGTAGCCATATGCACAGACTGTGGAAAGCACTTTCATTGAGATGGGTTGACTATCTTCTAAGAAATAACGAGTTTCCAAAATACCAGCAAATATTTTTTCACCCAATCTTGATGATACTTGGTGGTAATGATCCGTACACAAATCCCACTTGGCTCACCAAATTTTGTTCTTCTAGGTTGATGCGTTCATCTACAGTAGATGTTTTTATATTTAGGTTTCACTCTGTTCTCTCCTATATAGATAGATGAATTTGGAACTCTAAATCCAACATGGTTTGTAGTAGCTCTTTGAAACTTGAAAAAATAAAAAAGTTCTCAGTTTTGTCACTATGGTTTCTTTCACTTTAAGTAGCCCTAGGCACAGACTGTGGAAAAGCACTTTCATTGAGAGGGGTTGCCAAGCTTCTAAGAAATTACGAGTTTCTGAAATACCAGCAAATATTTTTTCACCCAATCTTGATGATACTTGGTGGTAATGATTAGTTCACAATCCCACTTGGCTCACCAAATTTTGTTCTTCTAGGTTGAAGCGTTCGTCTACAGTAGCAGTTTTTATATTTAGGTTTCACTCTGTGCTCTCCTATATAGATAGATGAATTTGGAACTCTAAATCCAACATGGTTTGTAGTAGCTCTTTGAAACTTGACAAAATAAAGGAGTTCTGAGTTTTGTCTGTATGGTTTGTTTCCTCTTCAAGTAGCCCTATGCACAGACTATGGAAAAGCACTTTCATTGAGAGGGGTTGACAAGCTTCGAAGAAATAACGAGTTTCCGAAATACAAGCAAATACTTTTTCACCCAATCTTGATGATACTTTTTGTTAATGATCAGTACACAAATCCCATTTGGCTCACCAAATTTTGTTCTTCTAGGTTGAAGCGTTCATCTAGAGTAGCAGTTTTTATATTTAGGTTTCTCTCTGTTCTCTCCTATACAGAGAGATGAATTTGGAACTCTAAATCCAACATGCATTGTAGTAGCTCTTTGAAACTTGACAAAATAAAGGAGTTCTCAGTTTTTTCTCTATGGTTTGTTTCCTCTTCAAGTAGCCCTAGGCTCAGACTGTGGAAGCACTTTCATTGAGATGGGTTGCCAATCTTCTAAGAAATAACGAGTTCCAAAATACCAGCAAATATTTTTTCAACCAATCTGGATGATACTTGGTCGAAATGATCAGTACTTAAATCCCACTGGGCTCACCAAATTTTGTTCTTCTACGTTGAAGCGTTCGTCTACAGGAGCAGTTTTTATATTTAAGTTTCACTCGGTTCTCTCATATATAGAAACATGAATTTGGAACTCTAAATCCAACATGGTTTGTAGTAGCTTTTTGAAACTTGACAAAATAAATGAGTTCTCAGTTTTGTCTCTATGGTTTGTTTCCTCTTCAAGTAGCCCTAGCCACAGACTGTGGAAAAGCACTTTCATGGAGAGGATTTGCCAAGCTTCGAAGAAATTACGAGTTTCCGAAATACCAGCAAATATTTTTTCACCCAATCTTGATGATACTTGGTGGTAATGATCAGTACACAAATCCCACTTGGCTCACCAATTTTATTCTTCTAGTTGAAGCGTTCGTCTACAGTAGCAATTTTTATATTTAGGTTTCCCTCTGTTCTCTCCTGTATAGATAGATGAATTAGGAACTCTAAATCCAACATGGTTTGTAGTAGCTCTTTGAAACTTGAAAAAAATAAAGGAGTTCTCAGTTTTGTCTCTATGGATTGTTTCCTCTTCAATTAGCCCTAGGCACACACTGTGGAAAAGTACTTTCATTGAGAGGGGTTGCCAAGCTTCTAAGAAATAACGAGTTTCTGAAATACCAGCAAATATTTTTTCACCCAATCTTGATGATTCTTGGTGGTAATGATCAGTACACAAATCCCACTTGGCTCACCAGATTTTGTTCTTCTAGGTTGAAGCGTTCCTCTACAGTAGCAGTTTTTATATTTAGCTTTCCCTCTGTTCTCTCCTATATAGGGAGATGAATTTGAAACTCTAAATCCAACATGGTTTGTAGTAGCTCTTTGAAACTTGACAAAATAAAGGAGTTCTCAGTTTTGTCTCTATTTTTTGTTTCGTCTTCATGTAGCCCTAGGCACAGACTGTGGAAAAGCACTTTCATTGAGAGTGGTGGCCAAGCTTCTAAGAAATTACAAGTTTTCGAAACATCAGCAAATATTTTTTCACCCAATCTTGATGATACTTGGTGGTAATGATCAGTACACAAATCCCACTTGGCTCACCAAATTTTGTTATTCTAGGTTGAAGTGCTTGTCTACAGTAGCAGTTTTATATTTAGTATTCTCTCTGTTCTCTCCTATACAGATAGATGAATTTGGAACACTAAATCCAACATGGATTGTAGTAGCTCTTTGAAACATGACAAAATAAAGGAGTTCTCAGTTTTGTCTCTATGGTTTGTTTAATCTTCAAGTAGCCCTAGGCACAGACTGTGGAAAAGCACTTTCATTGAGAGGGGTTGCCAAGCTCTTTTGAAATAACGAGTTTCCGAAATACCAGCAAATATTTTTTCACCCAATTTAGAAGATACTTGTTGGTAATGATCAGTACAAAAATCCCACTTGGCTCACCAAATTTTCTTCTTGTAGTTTGAAGCTTTCGTCTACAGTAGCAGTTTTTATATTTAGGTTTCCCTCTGTTCTCTCCTATATAGATAGATGAATTTGGAACTCTAAATCCCACATGGTTTGTAGTAGCTCTTTGAAACTTGACAAAATAAAGGAGTTCTCAGTTTTGTCTCCATGGTTTGTTACCTCTTCAAGTAGCCCTATGCACAGACTGTGGAAAAGCACTTTCATTAAGAGGGGTTGCCAAGCTTCTAAGAAATTACGAGTTTCCAAAACACCAGCATATATTTTTTCACCCAATCTTGATGATACTTGGTGGTAATGATCCGTACACAAATCCCACTTGGCTCACCAAATTTGTTCTTCTAGGTTGATGCGTTCATCTATAGTAGATGTTTTTATATTTAGGTTTCACTCTGTTCTCTCATATATAGATAGATGAATTTGGAACTCTAAATCCAACATGGTTTGTAGTAGCTCTTTGAAACTTGAAAAAATAAAGGAGTTCTCAGTCTTGTCACTATGGTTTGTTTCCTCTTTAAATAGCCCTAGGCACAGACTGTGGAAAAGCACTTTCATTGAGAAGGGTTGCCAAGCTTCTAAGAAATTACGAGTTTCTGAAATACCAGCAAATATTTTTTCACCCAATCTTGATGATACTTGGTGGTAATGATCAGTTCACAAATCCCACTTGGCTCACCAAATTTTGTTCTTCGAGGTTGAAGCGTTCGTCTACAGTAGCAGTTTTTATATTTAGGTTTCACTCTGTGCTCTCCTATATAGATAGATGAATTTGGAACTCTAAATCCAACATGGTTTGTAGTAGCTCTTTGAAACTTCACAAAATAAAGGAGTTCTGAGTTTTGTCTGTATGGTTTGTTTACTCTTCAAGTAGCCCTAGGCACAGACTGTGGAAAAGCACTTTCATTGAGAGGGGTTGCCAAGCTTCTAAGAAATAACGAGTTTCCGAAATACCAGCAAATATTTTTTCACCCAATCTTGATGATAATTTTTGCTAATGATCAGTACACAAATCCCATTTGGCTCACCAAATTTTGTTCTTCTAGGTTGAAGCGTTCGTCTACAGTAGCAGTTTTTATATTTAGGTTTCACTCTGTTCTCTCCTATATAGATAGATGAATTTGGAACTCTAAATCCAACATGGTTTGTAGTAGCTCTATGAAACTTGACAAAATAAAGGAGTTCTCAGTTTTGTCTCTATGGTTTGTTTAATCTTCAAGTAGCCCTAGGCACAGATTGTGGAAAGCGCTTTCATTGAGAGGGGTTGCCAAGCTTCTAAAAAATATCGAGTTTCCGAAATACCAGCAAATACTTTTTCACCCAATCTTGATGATACTTGGTGGTAATGATCAGTACACAAATCCCACTTGGCTCACCAAATTTTGTTTTGCTAGGTTGAAGCGTTCGTCTACAGTAGCAGTTTTTATATTTAGGTTTCCCTTGTTCTCTCCTGTATAGATAGATGAATTTGGAACTCTAAATCCAACATGGATTGTAGTAACTCTTTGAAACTTGACAAAATAAAGGAGTTCTCAGTTTTGTCTCTATGGTTTGTTTACTCTTCAAGTAGCCCTAGGCACAGACTGTGGAAAAGCACTTTCATTGAGAGTGGTTGCCAAGCTTCTAAGAAATTACAAGTTTCCGAAACATCAGCAAATATTTTTTCACCCAATCTTGATGATACTTGGTGGTTATGATCAGTACACAAATCCCACTTGGCTCACCAACTTTTGTTCTTCTAGGTTGAAGCGCTCGTCTACAGTAGCCGTTTTTATATTTAGGATTCTCTCTGTTGTCTCCTATACAGAGAGATGAATTTGGAACTCTAAATCCAACATGGATAGTAGTAGCTCTTTGAAACATGACAAAATAAAGGAGTTCTCAATTTTGTCTCTATGATTTGTTTCCTCTTCAAGTAGCCCTAGTCACAGACTGTGGAAAAGCACTTTCATGGAGAGGGTTTGCCAAGCTTCTAAGAAATTACGAGTTTCCGAAATACCAGCAAATATTTTTTCACCCAATCTTGATGATACTTGGTGGTAATGATCAGTACACAAATCCCACTTGGCTCACCAAGTTTTGTTCTTCTAGGTTGAAGCGCTCGTCTACAGTAGCAGTTTTTATATTTAGGTTTCACTCTGTTCTCTCCTATATAGATAGATGAATTTGGAACTCTAAATCCAACATGGTTTGTAGTAGCTCTATGAAACTTGACAAAATAAAGGAGTTCTCAGTTTTGTCTCTATGGTTTGTTTCCTCTTCATGTAGCCCTATGCACAGACTGTGGAAAAGCACTTTCATTGAGAGTGGTTGCCAAGCTTCTAAGAAATTACAAGTTTCCGAAACATCAGCAAATATTTTTTCACCCAATCTTGATGATACTTGGAGGTTAAGATCAGTACACAAATCCCACTTGGCTCACCAAGTTTTGTTCTTCTAGGTTGAAGCGCTCGTCTACAGTAGCAGTATTTATATTTAGGATTCTCTCTGTTCTCTCCTATACAGAGAGATGAATTTGGAACTCTAAATCCAACATGGATTGTAGTAGCTCTTTGAAACATGACAAAATAAAGGAGTTCTCAGTTTTGTCTCTATGGTTTGTTTAATCTTCAAGTAGCCCTAGGCACAGACTGTGGAAAGCCCTTTCATTGAGAGGGGTTGCCAAGCTTCTAAAAAATAACGAGTTTCCGAAATACCAGCAAATATTTTTTCACCCAATCTTGATGATACTTGGTGGTAATGATCAGTATACAAATCCCACTTGGCTCACCAAATTTTGTTCTTCTAGGTTGAAGCGTTCGTCTACAGTAGCAGTTTTTATATTTAGGTTTCCCTCTGTTCTCTCCTATATATAGATAGATAAATTTGGAACTCTAAATCCAACATGGTTTGTAGTAGCTCTTTGAAACTTGAAAAAATAAAGGAGTTCTCAGTTTTGTCACTATGGTTTGTTTCCTCTTTAAGTAGCCCTAGGCACAGACTGTGGAAAAGCACTTTCATTGAGAGGGGTTGTGAAGCATCTAAGAAATTACGAGTTTCTGAAATACCAGCAAATATTTTTTCACCCAGTCTTGATGATACTTGGTGGTAATGATCAGTTCACAAATCCCACTTGGATCACCAAATTTTGTTCTTCGAGGTTGAAGCGTTCATCTACAGTAGCAGTTTTTATATTTAGGTTTCACTCTGTGCTCTCCAATATAGATAGATGAATTTGGAACTCTAAATCCAACATGGTTTGTAGTAGCTCTTTGAAACTTGACAAAATAAAGGAGTTCTGAGTTTTGTCTGTATGGTTTGTTTACTCTTCAAGTAGCCCTAGGCACAGACTGTGGAAAAGCACTTTCATTGAGAGGGGTTGACAAGCTTCTAAGAAATAATGAGTTTCCGAAACACCAGGAAATATTTTTTCACCCAATCTTGATGATACTTTTTGCTAATGATCAGTACACAAATCCCATTTGGCTCACCAAATTTTGTTCTTCTAGGTTGAAGCGTTTGTCTACAGTAGCAGTTTTTATATTTAGGTTTCACTCTGTTCTCTCCTATATAGATAGATGAATTTGGAACTCTAAATCCAACATGGTTTGTAGTAGCTCTATGAAACTTGACAAAATAAAGGAGTTCTCAGTTTTGTCTCTATGGTTTGTTTCCTCTTCATGTAGCCCTAGGCACAGACTGTGGAAAAGCACTTTCATTGAGAGTGGTTGCCAAGCTTCTAAGAAATTACAAGTTTCTGAAACATCAGCAAATATTTTTTCACCCAATCTTGATGATACTTGGTGGTTATGATCAGTACACAAATCCCACTTGGCTCACCAACTTTTGTTCTTCTAGGTTGAAGCGCTCGTCTACAGTAGCAGTTTTTATATTTAGGATTCTCTCTGTTGTCTCCTATACAGAGAGATGAATTTGGAACTCTAAATCCAACATGGATAGTAGTAGCTCTTTGAAACATGACAAAATAAAGGAGTTCTCAATTTTGTCTCTATGATTTGTTTCCTCTTCAAGTAGCCCTAGTCACAGACTGTGGAAAAGCACTTTCATGGAGAGGGTTTGCCAAGCTTCTAAGAAATTACGAGTTTCCGAAATACCAGCAAATATTTTTTCACCCAATCTTGATGATACTTGGTGGTAATGATCAGTACACAAATCCCACTTGGCTCACCAAATTTTGTTCTTCTAGGTTGAAGCGTTCGTCTACAGTAGCGGTTTTTATATTTAAGTTTCCCTCTGTTTTCTCCTGTATAGATAGATGAATTTGGAACTCTAAATCCAACAAAGGTTTGTAGTAGCTCTTTGAAACTTGACAAAATATAGGAGTTCTCAGTTTTGTCTCTATGGATTGTTTCCTCTTCAATTAGCCCTAGGCACACACTGTGTAAAAGCACTTTAATTGAGAGGGGTTTCCAAGCTTCTAAGAAATAACGAGTTTCCGAAATACCAGCAAATATTTTTTCACCCAATCTTGATGATACTTGTTGCTAATGATCAGTACACAAATCCCACTTGGCTCACCAAATTTTGTTCTTCTAGGTTGAAGCGTTCGTCTACAGTAGCAGTTTTTATATTTAGGTTTCTCTCTGTTCTCTCCTATATAGATAGATGAATTTGGAACTCTAAATCCAACATGGTTTGTATGAAACTTGACAAAATAAAGGAGTTCTCAGTTTTGTCTCTATGGTTTGTTTCGTCTTCATGTAGCCCTAGGCACAGACTGTCGAAAAGCACTTTCATTGAGAGTGGTTGCCAAGCTTCTAAGAAATTACAAGTTTACGAAACATCAGCAAATATTTTTTCACCCCATCTTGATGATACTTGGTGGTTATGATCAGTACACAAATCCCACTTGGCTCACCAAGTTTTGTTCTTCTAGGTTGAAGCGCTCGTCTACAGTAGCAGTTTTATATTTAGGATTCTCTCTGTTGTCTCCTATACAGAGAGATGAATTTGGAACTCTAAATCCAACATGGTTTGTAGTAGCTTTTTGAAACTTGACAAAATAAAGGAGTACTCAGTTTTGTCTCTATGGTTTGTTTCCTCTTCAAGTAGCCCTAGTCACAGACTGTGGAAAGCACTTTCATGGAGAGGATTTGCCAAGCTTTAAGAAATTACAAGTTTCCGAAATACCAGCAAATATTTTTTCACCCAATCTTGATGATACTTGGTGGTAATGATCAGTACACAAATCCCACTTGGCTCACCAAATTTTGTTCTTCTAGGTTGAAGCGTTCGTCTACAGTAGCAGTTTTTATATTTAGGTTTCCTCTGTTTTCTCCTATATATAGATAGATGAATTTGGAACTCTAAATCCAACATGGTTTGTAGTAGCTCTTTGAAACTTGAAAAAATAAAGGAGTTCTCAGTTTTGTCACTATGGTTTGTTTCCTCTTTAAGTAGCCCTAGGCACAGACTGTGGAAAAGCACTTTCATTGAGAGGGTTGCGAAGCTTCTAAGAAATTACGAGTTTCTGAAATACCAGCAAATATTTTTTCACCCAATCTTGATGATACTTGGTGGTAATGATCAGTTCACAAATCCCATTTGGCTCACCAAATTTTGTTCTTCTAGGTTGAAGCGTTCGTCTACAGTAGCAGTTTTTATATTTAGGTTTCACTCTGTTCTCTCCTATAAAGATAGATGAATTTGGAACTCTAAATCCAACATGGTTTGTAGTAGCTCTATGAAACTTGACAAAAAAAGGAGTTCTCAGTTTTGTCTCTATGGTTTGTTTCCTCTTCATGTAGCCCTAGGCACAGACTGTGGAAAAGCACTTTCATTGAGAGTGGTTGCCAAGCTTCTAAGAAATTACAAGTTTCCGAAACATCAGCAAATATTTTTTCACCCAATCTTGATGATAATTGGTGGTTATGATCAGTACACAAATCCCACTTGGCTCACCAAGTTTTGTTCTTCTAGGTTGAAGCGCTCGTCTACAGTAGCAGTTTTTATATTTAGGATTCTCTCTGTTCTCTCCTATACAGAGAGATGAATTTGGAACTCTAAATCCAACATGGATTGTAGTAGCTCTTTGAAACATGACAAAATAAAGGAGTTCTCAATTTGTCTCTATGATTTGTTTCCTCTTCAAGTAGCCCTAGTCACAGACTGTGGAAAAGCACTTTCATGTAGTGGGTTTGCCAAGCTTCTAAGAAATTACGAGTTTCCGAAATACCAGCAAATATTTTTCACCCCAATCTTGATGATACTTGTGGTAATGATCAGTACACAAATCCCACTTGGCTCACCAAATTTTGTTCTTCTAGGTTGAAGCGTTCGTCTACAGTAGCGGTTTTTATATTAGGTTTCCCTCTGTTTTCTCCTGTATAGATAGATGAATTTGCAACTCTAAATCCAACAAAGGTTTGTAGTAGCTCTTTGAAACTTGACAAAATAAAGGAGTTCTCAATTTGTCTCTATGATTTGTTTCCTCTTCAAGTAGCCCTAGTCACAGACTGTGGAAAAGCACTTTCATGTAGAGGGGTTGCCAAGCTTCTAAGAAATTTACGAGTTTACGAAATACCAGCAAATATTTTTTCACGCAATCTTGATGATACTTGATGGTAATGATCAGTACACATTCCCACTTGCTTATCAAATTTGTTCTTCTAAGGTTGAAGCGTTCGTCTACAGTAGCAGTTTTTATATTTAGGTTTCCCTCTGTTCTCTCCTGTATAGATACATGATTTTGGAACTCTAAATTCAACATGGTTTGTAGTAGGTCTTTGAAACTTGAAAAAATAAAGGAGTTCTCAGTTTTGTCTCTATGGATTGTTTCCTCTTCACTTAGCCCTAGGCACACACTGTGGAAAAGCACTTTCATTGAGAGGGGTTGCCAAGCTTCTAAGAAATAAACGAGTTTCCGAAATACCAGCAAATATTTTTTCACCCAATCTTGATGATACTTTTTGCTAATGATCAGTACACAAATCCCACTTGGCTCAGGAAATTTTGTTCTTCTAGGTTGAAGCGTTCCTCTACAGTAGCCTTTTTATATTTAGGTTTCCCTCTGTTCTCTCCTATATTAGATAGATGAATTTGGAACTATAAATCCAACATGGTTTGTAGTAGCTCTTTGAAACATGACAAAATAAAGGAGTTCTCAGTTTTGTCTCTATGGTTTGTTTCCTCTTCAAGTAGCCCTAGGCTCAGACTGTGGAAGCACTTTCATTGAGATGGGTTGCCAAGCTTCTAAGAAATAACGAGTTTCCAAAATACCAGCAAATATTTTTTCACCCAATCTTGATGATACTTGGAGGTAATGATCAGTACTCAAATCCCACTTGGCTCACCAAATTTTGTTCTTCTACGTTGAAGCGTTCGTCTACAGGAGCAGTTTTTATATTAAAGTTCACTCGGTTCTCTCATATATAGAAACATGAATTTGGAACTCTAAATCCAACATGGTTTGTAGTAGCTTTTTGAAACTTGACAAAATAAAGGAGTTCTCAGTTTTGTCCCTATGGTTTGTTTCCTCTTCAAGTAGCCCTAGTCACAGACTGTGGAAAAGCACTTTCATGGAGAGGATTTGCCAAGGTTTAAGAAATTAAAGTTTCCAAAATACCAGCAATTATTTTTTAACCCAATCTTGATGATACTTGGAGGTAATGATCAGTACACAAATCCCACTTGGCTCACCAAATTTTGTTCTTCTAGGTTGAAGCGTTCGTCTACAGTAGCAGTTTTTATATTTAGGTTTCCCTCTGTTCTCTCCGGTATAGATAGATGAACTTGGAACTCTAAATCCAACATGGTTGGTAGTAGCTCTTTGAAACTTGACAAAATAAAGGAGTTCTCAGTTTTGTCTCTATGGGATTGTTTCGTCTTCAATTAGCCCTAGGCACACACTGTGGAAAAGCCCTTTCATTGAGAGGGGTTGCCAAGCTTCTAAGAAATAACGAGTTTCCGAAATACCAGCAAATATTTTTTCCCCCCAATCTTGATGATACTTGTTGGTAATGATCAGTACACAAATCCCACTTGGCTCACCAAATTTTGTTCTTCTAGTTTGAAGCGTTCCTCTACAGTAGCAGTTTTTATATTTAGGTTTCACTCTTTTCTCTCCTATATAGATAGAATGAATTTGGAACTCTAAATCCAACATGGTTTGTAGTAGCTCTATGAAACTTGACAAAATAAAGGAGTTCTCAGTTTTGTCTCTATGGTTTCTTTCCTCTTCATGTAGCCCTAGGCACTGCTTGTGGAAAAGCACTTTCATTGAGAGTGGTTGCCAAGCTTCTAAGAAATTACAAGTTTCTTAAAAATCAGCAAATATTTTTTCACCAATCTTGATGATAATTGGTGGTTATGATCAGTACACAAATCCCACTTGGCTCACCAAGTTTTGTTCTTCTAGGTTGAAGCGCTCGTCTACAGTAGCAGTTTTTATATTTAGGATTCTCTCTGTCTCTCCTATACAGAGAGATGAATTTGGAACTCTAAAATCCAACATGGATTGTAGTAGCTCTTTGAAACATGACAAAATAAAGTAGTTCTCAGTTTTGTCTCTATGGTTTGTTTAATCTTCAAGTAGCCCTAGGCACAGACTGTGGAAAGCGCTTTCATTGAGAGGGGTTGCCAAGCTTCTAAAAAATAACGAGTTTCCGAAATACCAGCAAATATTTTTTCACCCAATCTTGATGATACTTGGTGGTAATGATCAGTACACAATTCGCACTTGATTCACCAAATTTTGTTCTTCTAGGTTGAAGCGTTCGTCTACAGTAGCACTTTTTTATATTTAGGTTTCCCACTGTTCTCTCCTATATAGATAGATGAATTTGGAACTCTAAATAGAACATGGTTTCTAGTAGCTCTTTGAAAATTGACAAAATAAAGGAGTTCTCAGTTTTGTCTTTATGTTTGTTTCCTCTTCAAGTAGCCTAGGCACAGACTGTGGAAAAGCACTTTCATTGAGAGGGGTTGCCAAGCTTCTAAGAAATAACGAGTTTCCGAAATACCAGCAAATATTTTTTCACCCAATCTTGATGATACTTGTTGCTAATGATCAGTACACAAATCCCACTTGGGTCACCAAATTTGTTCTTCTAGGTTGAAGCGTTCGTCTACAGTAGCAGTTTTATATTTAGGTTTCTCTCTGTTCTCTCCTATATAGATAGAAGAATTTGGAACTCTAAATTTAACATGGATTGTAGTAGCTCTTTGAAACTTGACAAAATAAAGGAGTTCTCAGTTTTTCTCAATTGTTTGTTTCCTCTTCAAGTAGCCCAATCACAGACTGTGGAAAAGCACTTTCATTGAGAGGAGTTGCCAAGCTTCTAAGAAATTACGAGTTTCCGAAATACCAGCAAATATTTTTTCACGCAATCTTGATGATACTTGATGGTAATGATCAGTACACAAATCCCACTTGCTTATCAAATTTTGTTCTTCTAGGTTGAAGCGTTCGTCTACTTTAGCAGTTTTTATATTTAGGTTTCCCTCTGTTCTCTCCTGTATAGATACAGATTTTGGAACTCTAAATTCAACATGGTTTGTAGTAGCTCTTTGAAACTTGAAAAAATAAAGGAAGTTCTCACTTTTGTCTCTATGGATTGTTTCCTCTCTCAATTAGCCCTAGGCACAGACTGTGGAAAAGCACTTACATTGAGAGGGTTGCCAAGCTTCTAAGAAATAACGAGTTTCCGAAATACCAGCAAATATTTTTTCACCCAATCTTGATGATACTTTTTGCTAAGGATCAGTACACAAATCCCACTTGGCTCACCAAATTTTGTTCTTCTAGGTTGAAGCGTTCCTCTACAGTAGCAGTTTTTATATTTAGGTTTCCCTCTGTTCTCTCCTATATAGATAGATGAATTTGGAACTCTAAATCTAACATGGTTTGTAGTAGCTCTTTGAAACTTGACAAAATAAAGGAGTTCTCAGTTTTGTCTCTATGGTTTGTTTCGTCTTCATGTCGCCCTAGGCACAGACTGTCGAAAAGCACTTTCATTGAGAGTGGTTGCCAAGCTTCTGAGAAATTACAAGTTCCCGAAACATCAGCAAATATTTTTTCACCCAATCTTGATGATACTTGGTGGTAATGCGCAGTACACAAATCCCACTTGGCTCACCCAATTTTGTTCTTCTAGATTGATGCGTTCGTCTACAGTAGCAGTTTTTATATTTAGGTTTTACTCTGTTCTCTCATATATAGATAGATGAATTTGGAACTCTAAATCCAACATGGTTTGTAGTAGCTCTTTGAAACTTGACAAAATAAAGGAGTTCTCAGTTTTGTCTCTATGGTTTGTTTCCTCTTCAAGTAGCCCTAGGCACAGACTGTGGAAAAGCACTTTCATTGAGAGGGGTTGCCAAGCTTCTAAGAAATTACGAGTTTCCGAAATACCAGCAAATATTTTTTCACCCAATCTTGATGATACTTGTTGCTAATGATCACTACACAAATCCCACTTGGCTCACCAAATTTTGTTCTTCTAGGTTGAAGCGTTCGTTTACAGTAGCAGTTTTTACATTTAGGATTCTCTCTGTTCTCTCCTATAAGGATAGATGATTTTGGAACTCTAAATCCAACATGGTTTGTAGTAGTTCTTTGAAACTTGACAAAATAAAGGAGTTCTCAGTTTTGTCTCTATGGTTTGTTTCCTCTTCAAGTAGCCCTAGGCACAGACTGTGGAAAAGCACTTTCATTGAGAGGGGTTGCCAAGCTTCTAAGAAATAACGAGTTTCCGAAATACCAGCAAATATTTTTTCACCCAATCTTGATGATACTTGGTGGTAATGATCAGTACACAAATCCCACTTGGCTCACCAAATTTTGTTCTTCTAGGTTGTAGCGTTCGTCTACAGTAGCAGTTTTTATATTTAGGTTTCCCTCTGTTCTCTCCTATATAGATGGATGAATTTGGAACTCTAAATCCAACATGGTTAGTAGTAGCTCTTTGAAACTTGACAAAATAAAGGAGTTCTCACTTTTGTCTCTATGGTTTGTTTCCTCTTCAAGTAGCCCTAGGCACAGACTGTGGAAAAGCACTTTCATTGAGAGGGGTTGCCAAGCTTCTAAGAAATAACGAGTTTCCGAAATACCAGCAAATATTTTTTCACCCAATCTTGATGATACTTGGTGGTAATGATCAGTACAAAAATCCCACTTGGCTCACCAAATTTTGTCTTCTAGGTTGAAGCGTTCGTTTACTGTAGCTGTTTTCACATTTAGGTTTCCCTCTGTTCTCTCCTATATAGATAGATGAATTTGGAACTCTAAATCCAACATGGTTTGTAGTAGCTCTTTGAAACTTGACAAAATAAAGGAGTTCTCAGTTTTGTCTCGATGGTTTGTTTCCTCTTCAAGTAGCCCTAGGCACAGACTGTGGAAAAGCACTTTCATTGAGAGGGCTTGCCAAGCTTCTAAGAAATAACGAGTTTCCGAAATACCAGCAAATATTTTTTCACCCAATCTTGATGATACTTGGTGGTAATGATCAGTACACAAATCCCACTTGGCTCACCAAATTTTGTTCTTCTAGGTTGAAGCGTTCGTCTACAGTAGCAGTTTTTATATTTAGGTTTCCCTCTGTTCTCTCCTATAGAGATAGATAAATTTGGAATTCTAAATCCAACATGGTTTTTAGTAGCTCTTTGAAACTTGACAAAATAAAGGAGTTCTCAGTTTTGTCTCTATGGTTTGTTTCCTCTTCAAGTAGCCCTAGGCACAGACTGTGGAAAAGCACTTTCATTGAGAGGGGTTGCCAAGCTTCTAAGAAATAACGAGTTTCCGAAATACCAGCAAATATTTTTTCACCCAATCTTGATGATACTTTGTGTTAATGATCAGTACACAAATCCCACTTGGCTCACCAAATTTTGTTCTCCTAGGTTGAAGCGTTCATCTACAGTAGCAGTTTTTACATTTACGTTTCACTCTTTTCTCTCATAGATGGATAGATGAATTTGGAACTCTAAATCAAACATGGTTTGTAGTAGCTCTTTGAAACTTGACAAAATAAAGGAGTTCTCAGTTTTGTCTCTATGGTTTGTTTCCTCTTCAAGTAGCCCTAGGCACAGACTGTGGAAAAGCACTTTCATTGAGAGGGTTTGCCAAACTTCTAAGAAATAACGAGTTTCCGAAATACCAGCAAATATTTTTTCATCCAATCTTGATGATACTTGTTGCTAATTATCAGTACACAAATCACACTTGGCTCACCAAATTTTGTTCTTCTAGGTGGTCGCGTTCGTTTACATTAGCAGTTTTTACATTTAGGATTCCCTGTGTTCTCTCCTATATAGATAGATGAATTTGGAACTCTAAATCCAACATGGTTTGTAGTAGCTCTTTGAAACTTGACAAAATAAAGGAGTTCTCAGGTTTGTCTCTATGGTTTGTTTCCTCTTCAAGTAGCCCTAGGCACAGACTGTGGAAAAGCCCTTTCATTGAGAGAGGTTGCCCAACTTCTAAGAAATAACGAGTTTCCGAAATACCAGCAAATATTTTTTCACCCAATCTTGATGATACTTGGTGGTAATGATCAGTACACAAATCCCTCTTGGCTCACCAAATTTTGTTCTTCTAGGTTGAAGCGTTCGTCTACAGTAGCAGTTGTTATAATTAGGTTTCCCTCTGTTCTCTCTTATTTAGATAGATGAATTTGGAACTCCAAATAAATCATGGTTTGTAGTAGCTCTTTGAAACTTGACAAAATAAAGGAGTTCTTACTTTTGTCTCTGTGGTTTGTTTAATCTTCAAGGAGCCCTAGGCACAGACTGTGGAAAAGCACTTTCTTTGAGAGGGGTTGCCAAGCTTCTAAGAAATAACGAGTTTCCGAAATACCAGCAAATATTTTTTCACCCAATCTTGATGATAATTCGTGCTAATGATCAGTACACAAATCCCACTTGGCTCACCATATTTTGTTCTTCTAGATTGAAGCGTTCGTCTACAGTAGCAGTTTTTATATTTAGGTTTCCCTCTGTTCTCTCCTATACAGATAGATGAATTTGGAATTCTAAATCCAACATGGTTTTTAGTAGCTCTTTGAAACTTGACAAAATAAAGGAGTTCTCAGTTTTGTCCCTATGGTTTGTTTCCTCTTCAGGTAGCCCTAGGCACAGACTGTGGAAAAGCACTTTCACTGAGAGGGGTTGCCAAGCTTCTAAGAAATAACGAGTTTCCGAAATACCAGCAAGTATTTTTTCACCCAATCTTGATTATACTTGGTGGTAATGATCAGTACGCAAATCCCACTTGGCTCACCAAATTTTGTTCTTCTAGTTTGAAGGGATCGTCTACAGTAGAAGTTTTTATATTTAGGTTTCTCTCTGTTCTCTCCTATATAAATAGATGAATTTGGAACTCTAAATCCAACATGGATTGTAGTAGCTCTTTGAAACTTGTCAAAATAAAGGAGTTCTCAGTTTTGTCTCTATGGTTTGTTTCCTCTTCAAGTAGCCCTAGGCACAGACTGTGGAAAAGCACTTTAATTGAGAGGGGTTGCCAAGCTTCTAAGTAATAACGAGTTTCCGAAATACCAGCAAATATTTTTTCACCCAATCTTGATGATACTTGGTGGTAATGATCAGTACACAAATCCCACTTGGCTCACCAAATTTTGTTCTTCTAGGTTGAAGCGTTCGTCTACAGTAGCAGTTTTTATATTTAGATTTTCCTCTGTTATCTCATATATAGATAGATAAATTTGGAACTCTAAATCCAACATGGTTTGTAGTAGCTCTTTGAGACTTGAAAAAATAACGGAGTTCTCAGTTTTGTCTCCATGGTTTGTTTCCTCTTCAAGTAGCCCTAGGCACAAACTGTGGAAAAGCACTTTCATTGAGAGGGGTTGCCAAGCTTCTAAGAAATAACGAGTTTCCGAAATACCAGCAAATATTTTTTCACCCAATCTTGATGATACTTGTTGCTAATGATCAGTACACAAATCCCACTTGGCTCACCAAATTTTGTTCTTCTAAGTTGAAGAGTTCGTCTACAGTAGCAGTTTTTAAATTAGGTTTCCCTCTGTTCACTCCTATATAGAGAGATAAATTTGGAACTCTAAATCCAAAATGATTTGTGGTAGCTCTTTGAAACTTGACAAATAAAGGAGTTCTCAGTTTTGTCTCTATGGTTTGTTTCATCTTCAAGTAGCCCTAGGCACAGACTGTGGAAAAGCACTTTCATTGCGAGGGGTTGCCAAGCTTCTAAGAAATTACGAGTGTCTGAAATACCAGCAAATATTTTTTCACCCAATCTTGATGATACTTGGTGGTAATGATCAGGACACTTATCCCACTTGGCTCACCAAATTTTGTTCTTCTAGTTTGAAGCTTTCGTCTACAGTAGCAGTTTTTATATTTAGGTTTCCCTCTGTTCTCTCCTATTTAGATAGATGAATTTGGAACTCCAAATAAAACATGGTTTGTAGTAGCTCTTTGAAACTTGACAAAATAAAGGAGTTCTTACTTTTGTCTCTGTGGTTTGATTAATCTTCAAGGAGCCCTAGGCACAGACTGTGGAAAAGCACTTTCATTGAGAGGGGTTGCCAATCTTCTAAGAAATGAAGGGTTTCCGAAATACCAGCAAATATTTTTTCAAACAATCTTGATGATACTTTGTGATAATGATCAGTACACCAATCCCACTTGGCTCACCAAATTTTGTTCTTCTAGTTTGAAGCGTTCGTTTACAGTAGGAGTTTTTATATTTAGGTTTCCCTCTGTTCTCTCCTATACAGATAGATGAATTTGAACTCTAAATCCAACATGGTTTGTAGTAGCTCTTTGAAACTTGAAAAAATAAAGGAGTTCGTAGTTTTGTCTCTATGGTTTGTTTCCTCTTCAAGTAGCCCTACGCACAGACTGTGGAAAAGCACTTTCATTGGAGGGGTTGCCAAGCTTCTAAGAAATTACGAGTTTCCGAAATACCAGCAAATATTTTTTCACCCAATCTTGATGATAATTGGTGCTAATGATCAGTACACAAATCCCACTTGGCTCACCAAATTTTGTTCTTCTAGGTTGAAGCGTTCGTCTACAGTAGCAGTTTTTATATTTAGGTTTCCCTCTGTTTTCTCATATATAGATAGATGAATTTGGAACTCTAAATCCAACATGGTTTGTAGTAGCTCTTTGAAACTTGACAAAAAAAAGGAGTTCTCAGTTTTGTCTCTATGGTTTGTTTCCTCTTCAAGTAGCCCTATGCACAGACTGTGGAAAAGCACTTTCATTGAGAGGGGTTGCCAAGCTTCTAAGAAATAACGTGTTTCCGAAATACCAGCAAATATTTTTTCACCGAATCTTGATGATACTTGTTGCTAATGATCAGTACACAAATCCCACTTGGCTCACCAAATTTTGTTCTTCTAGGTTGAAGCGTTCGTCTACAGTAGCAGTTTTTATATTTAGGTTTCCCTCTATTCTCTCCTATAGAGATGGATGAATTTGGAACTCTAAATCTAACATGGTTTGTAGTAGCTCTTTGAAACTTGACAAAATAAAGGAGTTCTCAGTTTTGTCTCTATGGTTTGTTTCCTCTTCAAGTAGCCCTAGGCACAGACTGTGGAAAAGCACTTTAATTGAGAGGGGTTGCCAAGCTTCTAAGTAATAACGAGTTTCCGAAATACCAGCAAATATTTTTTTACCCAATCTTGATGATACTTGGTGGTAATGATCAGTACACAAATCCCACTTGGCTCACCAAATTTTTTTCTCCTAGGTTGAAGCGTTCGTCTACAGTAGCAGTTTTTATATTTAGGCTTCCCTCTGTTCACTCCTATATAGAGAGATGAATTTGGAACTCTAAATCCAAAATGGTTTGTAGTAGCTCTTTGGAACTTGACAAATAAAGGAGTTCTCAGTTTTGTCTCTATGGTTTGTTTCATCTTCAAGTAGCCCTAGGCACAGACTGTGGAAAAGCACTTTCATTGAGAGGGGTTGCCAAGCTTCTAAGAAATAACGAGTTTCCGAAATACAAGCAAATATTTTTTCACCCAATCTTGATGATACTTGGTGGTAATGATCAGTACACCAATCCCACTTGGCTCACCAAATTTTGTTCTTCTAGTTTGAAACTTTCTTCTACAGTAGCAGTTTTTATATTTAGGTTTCACTCTGTTCTCTCCTATTTAGATAGATTAATTTGGAACTCTAAATCCAACATGGTTTTTAGTAGCTCTTTGAAACTTGACAAAATAAAGGAGTTCTCAGTTTTGTCTCTATGCTTTTTGTGCTCTTCCAGTAGCCCTAGTCACAAACTGTGGAAAAGCACTTTCATTGATAGGGGTTGCCCAGCTTCTAAGAAATTTCGAGTTTCTGAAATACCAGCAAATATTTTTTCACCCAATCTTGATGATACTTGGTGGTAATGATCAGGACACTTATCCCACTTGGCTCACCAAATTTTGTTCTTCTAGTTTGAAGCTTTCGTCTACAGTAGCAGTTTTTATATTTAGGTTTATCTCTGTTCTCTCCTATTTAGATAGATGAATTTGGAACTCCAAATAAAACATGGTTTGTAGTAGCTCTTTGAAACTTGACAAAATAAAGGAGTTCTCAGTTTTGTCTCTATGGTGTGTTTAATCTTCAAGTAGCCCTAGGCTCAGACTGTGGAAAAGCACTTTCTTTGAGACGGGTTGCCAAGCTTCTAAGAAATAAAGAGTTTCCGAAATACCAGCAAATATTTTTTCAAACAATCTTGATGATACTTTGTGATAATGATCAGTACACCAATCCCACTTGGCTCACCAAATTTTGTTCTTCTAGGTTGAAGCGTTCGTCTACAGTAGCAGTTTTTATATTTAGGTTTCCCTCTGTTCTCTCCTATTTAGATAGATGAATTTGGAACTCCAAATAAAACATGGTTTGTAGTAGCTCTTTGAAACTTGACAAAATAAAGGAGTTCTTACTTTTGTCTCTGTGGTTTGTTTAATCTTCAATGAGCCTAGGCACAGACTGTGGAAAAGCACTTTCATTGAGAGGGGTTGCCAAGCTTCTAAGAAATAAAGAGTTTCCGAAATACCAGCAAATATTTTTTCACACAATCTTGATGATACTTTGTGATAATGATCAGTACACCAATCCCACTTGGCTCACCAAATTTTGTTCTTCTAGGTTGAAGCGTTCGTCTACAGTAGCAGTTTTTATATTTAGGTTTCCCTCTGTTCTCTCCTATTTAGATAGATGAATTTGGAACTCCAAATAAAACATGGTTTGTAGTAGCTCTTTGAAACTTGACAAAATAATGGAGTTCTTACTTTTGTCTCTGTGGTTTGTTTAATCTTCAAGGAGCCTAGGCACAGACTGTGGAAAAGCACTTTCATTGAGAGGGGTTGCCAAGCTTCTAAGAAATAAAGAGTTTCCGAAATACCAGCAAATATTTTTTCAAACAATCTTGATGATACTTTGTGATAATGATCAGTACACCAATCCCACTTGGCTCACCAAATTTTGTTCTTCTAGGTTGAAGCGTTCGTCTACAGTAGCAGTTTTTATATTTAGGTTTCTGTCTGTTCTCTCCTATATAGAAAGATGAATTTGGAACTCTAAATAAAACCCGGTTTGTAGTAGCTCTTTGAAACTTGACAAAATAAAGGAGTTCTCTGTTTTGTCTCTATGGTGTGTTTAATCTTCAAGTAGCCCTAGGCTCAGACTGTGGAAAAGCACTTTCATTGAGAGGGGTTGCCAAGCTTCTAAGAAATTACGAATTTCCGAAATACCAGGAAATATTTTTTCACCCAATCTTGAGGATACTTGGTGGTAATGATCAGTACACAAACTCCACTTGGCTCACCAAATTTTGTTCTTCTAGGTTTAAGCGTTCGTCTACAGTAGAAGTTTTTATATTTAGGTTTCACTCTGTTCTCTCATATATAGAGAGATGAATTTGGAACTCTAAATCCAACATGGTTTGTAGTACCTCTTTGAAACTTGACAAAATAAAGGAGTTCTCAGTTTTGTCTCTATGGTTTGTTTCCACTTTAAGTAGCCCTAGGCACAGACTCTGGGAAAGCACTTTCATTGAAAGGGGTTGCCAAGCTTCCAAGAAATAACGTGTTTCCGAAATACCAGCAAATATTTTTTCACCCAGTCTTCATGATACTGGGTGGCAATGATTGGTACAAATTCCCACTTGACTCACCAAATTTTGTTCTTCTAGGTTTAAGCGTTCGTCTACAGTAGAAGTTTTTATATTTAGGTTTCACTCTGTTCTCTCATATATAGAGAGATGAATTTGGAACTCTAAATCCAACATGGTTTGTAGTACCTCTTTGAAACTTGACAAAATAAAGGAGTTCTCAGTTTTGTCTCTATGGTTTGTTTCCACTTTAAGTAGCCCTAGGCACAGACTCTGGGAAAGCACTTGCATTGAAAGGGGTTGCCAAGCTTCCAAGAAATAACGTGTTTCCGAAATACCAGCAAATATTTTTTCACCCAATCTTCATGATACTGGGTGGCAATGATTGGTACAAAATTCCCACTTGACTCACCAAATTTTGTTCTTCTAGGTTGAAGCGTTCCTTTACAGTAGCAGTTTTTATATTTAGGTTTCCCTCTGTTCTCTCCTATACAGATAGATGAAGTTGAACTCTAAATCCAACATGGTTTGTAGTAGCTCTTTGAAACTTGACAAAATAAAGGAGTTCTCAGTTTTGTCTCTATGGTTTGTTTCCTCTTCAAGTAGCCCTAGGCACAGACTGTGGAAAAGCACTTTCAATGAGAGGGGTTGCCAAGCTTCTAAGAAATAACGAATTTCCGAAATACCAGCAAATATTTTTTCACCCAATCTTGATGATACTTGGTGGTAATGATCAGTACACAACTCCCACTTGGCTCACCAAATTTTGTTCTTCTAGGTTGAAGCGTTCGTCTACAGTAGCAGTTTTTATATTTAGGTTTCCCTCTGTTCTCTCCTATACAGATAGATGAATTTGGAATTATAAATCCAACATGGTTTTTAGTAGCTCTTTGAAACTTGACAAAATAAAGGAGTTCTCAGTTTTGTCTCTATGGTTTGTTTCCTCTTCAAGTAGCCCTAGGCACAGACTGTGGAAAAGCACTTTGATTGAGAGGGCTTGCCAATCTTCTAAGAAATAATGAGTTTCTGAAATACCAGCAAATATTTTTTCACCCAATCTTGATGATACTTGGTGGTAATGATCAGTACTCAAATCCCACTTGGCTCACCAAATTTTGTTCTTCTAGGTTGAAGCGTTCGTCTACAGTAGCAGTTTTTATAATTAGGTTTTCCTCTGTTCTCTCCTATTTAGATAGATGAATTTGGAACTCTAAATCCAACAAGGTTTTTAGTAGCTCGGTGAAACTTGACAAAATACAGGAGATCTCAGTTTTGTCTCTATGGTTTGTTTCCTCTTCAAGTAGCCCTAGGCACAGACTGTGGAAAAGCACTTTCATTGAGAGGGGTTGCAAAGATTCCAAGAAATTACGAGTTTCCGAAATACCAGCAAATATTTTTTCACCCAAACTTGATGATGCTTGGTGGTAATGATCAGTACACAAATCCCACTTGGCTCACCAAATTTTGTTCTTGTAGGTTGAAGCGTTCATCTACAGTAGCAGTTGCTATAATTAGGTTTCCCTCTGTTCTCTCCAATTTAGATAGATGAATTTGGAACTCCAAATAAATCATGCTTTGTAGTAGCTCTTTGAAACTTGACAAAATAAAGGAGTTCTTACTTTTGTCTCTGTGGTTTGTTTAATCTTCAAGTAGCCCTAGGCACAGACTGTGGAAAAGCACTTTCATTGAGAGGGGTTGCCAAGTTTCTAAGAAATAACGAGTTTCCGAAATACCAGCAAATATTTTTTCACCCAATCTTGATGATAATTGGTGCTAATGATCAGTACACAAATCCCACTTGGCTCACCATATTTTGTTCTTCTAGATTGAAGCGTTCGTCTACAGTAGCAGTTTTTATATTTAGGTTTCCCTCTGTTCTCTCCTATACAGATAGATGAATTTGGAATTCGAAATCCAACATGGTTTTTAGTAGCTCTTTGAAACTTGACAAAATAAAGGAGTTCTCAGTTTTGTCCCTATGGTTTGTTTCCTCTTCAGGTAGCCCTAGGCACAGACTGTGGAAAAGCACTTTCACTGAGAGGGGTTGCCAAGCTTCTAAGAAATAACGAGTTTCCGAAATACCAGCAAATATTTTTTCACCCAATCTTGATGATACTTGGTGGTGATGATCAGTACACAAATCCCACTTGGCTCACCAAATTTTGTTCTTCTAGTTTGAAGGGTTCATCTACAGTAGAAATTTTTATATTTAGGTTTCTCTCTGTTCTCTCCTATATAGATAGATGAATTTGGAACTCTAAATCCAACTTGGATTGTAGTAGCTCTTTGAAACTTGTCAAAATAAAGGAGTTCTCAGTTTTGTCTCTATGGTTTGTTTCCTCTTCAAGTAGCCCTAGGCACAGACTGTGGAAAAGCACTTTAATTGAGAGGGGTTGCCAAGCTTCTAAGTAATAACGAGTTTCCGAAATACCAGCAAATATTTTTTTACCCAATCTTGATGATACTTGGTGGTAATGATCAGTACACAAATCCCACTTGGCTCACCAAATTTTGTTCTCCTAGGTTGAAGCGTTCGTCTACAGTAGCAGTTTTTATATTTAGGTTTCCCTCTGTTCACTCCTATATAGAGAGATGAATTTGGAACTCTAAATCCAAAATGGTTTGTAGTAGCTCTTTGAAACTTGACAAATAAAGGAGTTCTCAGTTTTGTCTCTATGGTTTGTTTCATCTTCAAGTAGCCCTAGGCAGAGACGGTGGAAAAGCACTTTCATTGAGAGGGGTTGCCAAGCTTCTAAGAAATAACGAGTTTCCGAAATACAAGCAAATATTTTTTCACCCAATCTTGATGATACTTGGTGGTAATGATCAGTACACCAATCCCACTTGGCTCACCAAATTTTGTTCTTCTAGTTTGAAACTTTCTTCTACAGTAGCAGTTTTTATATTTAGGTTTCACTCTGTTCTCTCCGATTTAGATAGATTAATTTGGAACTCTAAATCCAACATGGTTTTTAGTAGCTCTTTGAAACTTGACAAAATAAAGGAGTTCTCAGTTTTGTCTCTATGCTTTTTGTCCTCTTCCAGTAGCCCTAGTCACAAACTGTGGAAAAGCACTTTCATTGATAGGGGTTGAACAGCTTCTAAGAAATTTCGAGTTTCTGAAATACCAGCAAATATTTTTTCACCCAATCCTGATGATACTTGGTGGTAATGATCAGGACACTTATCCCACTTGGCTCACCAAATTTTGTTCTTCTAGTTTGAAGCTTTCGTCTACAGTAGCAGTTTTTATATTTAGGTTTCCCTCTGTTCTCTCCTATTTAGATAGATGAATTTGGAACTCCAAATAAAACATGGTTTGTAGTAGCTCTTTGAAACTTGACAAAATAAAGGAGTTCTCAGTTTTGTCTCTATGGTGTGTTTAATCTTCAAGTAGCCCTAGGCTCAGACTGTGGAAAAGCACTTTCATTGAGAGGGGTTGACAAGCTTCTAAGAAATAAAGAGTTTCCGAAATACCAGCAAATATTTTTTCAAACAATCTTGATGATACTTTGTGATAATGATCAGTACACCAATCCCACTTGGCTCACCAAATTTTGTTCTTCTAGGTTGAAGCGTTCGTCTACAGTAGCAGTTTTTATATTTAGGTTTCCCTCTGTTCTCTCCTATTTAGATAGATGAATTTGGAACTCCAAATAAAACATGGTTTGTAGTAGCTCTTTGAAACTTGACAAAATAAAGGAGTTCTTACTTTTGTCTCTGTGGTTTGTTTAATCTTCAAGGAGCCTAGGCACAGACTGTGGAAAAGCACTTTCATTGAGAGGGGTTGCCAAGCTTCTAAGAAATAAAGAGTTTCCGAAATACCAGCAAATATTTTTTCACACAATCTTGATGATACTTTGTGATAATGATCAGTACACCAATCCCACTTGGCTCACCAAATTTTGTTCTTCTAGGTTGAAGCGTTCGTCTACAGTAGCAGTTTTTATATTTAGGTTTCCCTCTGTTCTCTCCTATTTAGATAGATGAATTTGGAACTCCAAATAAAACATGGTTTGTAGTAGCTCTTTGAAACTTGACAAAATAAAGGAGTTCTTACTTTTGTCTCTGTGGTTTGTTTAATCTTCAAGGAGCCTAGGCACAGACTGTGGAAAAGCACTTTCATTGAGAGGGGTTGCCAAGCTTCTAAGAAATAAAGAGTTTCCGAAATACCAGCAAATATTTTTTCAAACAATCTTGATGATACTTTGTGATAATGATCAGTACACCAATCCCACTTGGCTCACCAAATTTTGTTCTTCTAGGTTGAAGCATTCGTCTACAGTAGCAGTTTTTATATTTAGGTTTCTGTCTGTTCTCTCCTATATAGAAAGATGAATTTGGAACTCTAAATAAAACACGGTTTGTAGTAGCTCTTTGAAACTTGACAAAATAAAGGAGTTCTCAGTTTTGTCTCTATGGTGTGTTTAATCTTCAAGTAGCCCTAGGCTCAGACTGTGGAAAAGCACTTTCATTGAGAGGGGTTGCCAAGCTTCTAAGAAATTACGAATTTCCAAAATACCAGGAAATATTTTTTCACCCAATCTTGAGGATACTTGGTGGTAATGATCAGTACACAAACTCCAATTGGCTCACCAAATTTTGTTCTTCTAGGTTTAAGCGTTCGTCTACATTAGAGTTTTTATATTTAGGTTTCACTCTGTTCTCTCATATATAGAGAGATGAATTTGGGACTCTAAATCCAACATATTTTGTAGTACCTCTTTGAAACTTGACAAAATAAAGGAGTTCTCAGTTTTGTCTCTATGGTTTGTTTCCACTTTAAGTAGCCCTAGGCACAGACTCTGGGAAAGCACTTTCATTGAAAGGGGTTGCCAAGCTTCCAAGAAATAACGTGTTTCCGAAATACCAGCAAATATTTTTTCACCCAATCTTCATGATACTGGGTGGCAATGATTGGTACAAAATTCCCACTTGACTCACCAAATTTTGTTCTTCTAGGTTGAAGCGTTCCTTTACAGTAGCAGTTTTTATATTTAGGTTTCCCTCTGTTCTCTCCTATACAGATAGATGAAGTTGAACTCTAAATCCAACATGGTTTGTAGTAGCTCTTTGAAACTTGACAAAATAAAGGAGTTCTCAGTTTTGTCTCTATGGTTTGTTTCCTCTTCAAGTAGCCCTAGGCACAGACTGTGGAAAAGCACTTTCATTGAGAGGGGTTGCCAAGCTTCTAAGAAATAACGAATTTCCGAAATACCAGCAAATATTTTTTCACCCAATCTTGATGATACTTGGTGGTAATGATCAGTACACAAATCCCACTTGGCTCACCAAATTTTGTTCTTCTAGGTTGAAGCGTTCGTCTACAGTAGCAGTTTTTATATTTAGGTTTTCCTCTGTTCTCTCCTATACAGATAGATGAATTTGGAATTATAAATCCAACATGGTTTTTAGTAGCTCTTTGAAACTTGACAAAATAATGGAGTTCTCAGTTTTGTCCCTATGGTTTGATTCCTCTTCAGGTAGCCCTAGGCACAGACTGTGGAAAAGCACTTTCACTGAGAGGGGTTGCCAAGCTTCTAAGAAATAACGAGTTTCCGAAATACCAGAAAATATTTATTCACCCAATCTTGATGATACTTGGTGGTAATGATCAGTACACAAATCCCACTTGGCTCACCAAATTTTGTTCTTCTAGGTTGAAGGGTTCGTCTACAGTAGAAGTTTTTATATTTAGGTTTCTCTCTGTTCTCTTCTATATAGATAGATGAATTTGGAACTCTAAATCCAACATGGTTTGTAGTAGCTCTTTGAAACTTGACAAAATAAAGGAGTTCTCAGTTTTGTCTCTATGGTTTGTTTCCTCTTCAAGTAGCCCTAGGCACAGACTGTGGAAAAGCACTTTCATTGAGAGGGCTTGCCAATCTTCTAAGAAATAATGAGTTTCCGAAATACCAGCAAATATTTTTTCACTCAATCTTGATGATACTTGGTGGTAATGATCAGTACACAAATCCCACTTGGCTCACCAAATTTTTTTCTTCTAGGTTGAAGCGTTCGTCTACAGTAGCAGTTTTTATAATTAGGTTTTCCTCTGTTCTCTCCTATTTAGATAGATGAATTTGGAACTCTAAATCCAACAAGGTTTTTAGTAGCTCGGTGAAACTTGACAAAATAAAGGAGTTCTCAGTTTTGTCTCTATGGTTTGTTTCCTCTTCAAGTAGCCCTAGGCACAGACTGTGGAAAAGCACTTTCATTGAGAGGGGTTGCCAAGCTTCTATGAAATAACGAGTTTCCGAAATACCAGCAAATATTTTTTCACCCAATCTTGATGATACTTGTTGCTAATGATCAGCACACAAATCCCACTTGGCTCACCAAATTTTGTTCTTCTATGTTGAAGCGTTCGTCTACAGTAGCAGTTTTTATATTTAGGTTTCCCTCTGTTCACTCCTATATAGATGGATGAATTTGGAACTCTAAATCCAAAATGGTTTGTAGTAGCTCTTTGAAACTTGACAAATAAAGGAGTTCTGAGTTTTGTCTCTATGGTTAGTTTCCTCTTCAGGTAGCCCTAGGCACATACTGTGGAAAAGCACATTCATTGAGAGGGGTTGCCAAGCTTCTAAGAAATAACGAGTTTCCGAAATACCAGCAAATATTTTTTCACCCAATCTTGATGATACTTGGTGGTAATGATCAGTACAAAATCCCACTTGGCTCACCAAATTTTGTTCTTCTAGTTTGAAACTTTCGTCTACAGTAGCAGTTTTTATATTTAGGTTTCCCTCTGTTCTCTCCTATTTAGATAGATTAATTTGGAACTCTATATCCAACATGGTTTTTAGTAGCTCTTTGAAACTTGACAAAATAAAGGAGTTCTCAGTTTTGTCTCTATGGTTTTTTTCCTCTTCCAGTAGCCCTAGGCACAAACTGTGGAAAAGCACTTTCATTGAGAGGGGTTGCCAAGCTTCTAAGAAATTACGAGTTTCTGAAATACCAGCAAATATTTTTTCACCCAATCTTGATGATACTTGGTGGTAATGATCAGGACACTTATCCCACTTGGCTCATCAAATTTTGTTCTTCTAGTTTGAAGCTTTCGTCTACAGTAGCAGTTTTTATATTTAGGTTTCCCTCTGTTCTCTCCTATTTAGATAGATGAATTTGGAACTCCAAATAAAACATGGTAGTAGTAGCTCTTTGAAACTTGACAAAATAAAGGAGTTCTTACTTTTGTCTCTGTGCTTTATTTAATCTTCAAGGAGCCCTAGGCACAGACTGTGGAAAAGCACTTTCATTGAGAGGGGTTGCCAAGCTTCTAAGAAATAACGAGTTTCCGAAATACCAGCAAATATTTTTTCACCCAATCTTGATGATACTTGGTGGTAATGATCAGTACACAAATCCCAATTGGCTCACCAAATTTTGTTCTTCTAGGTTGAAGGGTTCGTCTACAGTAGCAATTTTTATATTTAGGTTTCTCTCTGTTCTCTCCTATATAGATAGATGAATATGGAACTCTAAATCCAACATGGATTGTAGTAGCTCTTTGAAACTTGTCAAAATAAAGGAGTTCTCAGTTTTGTCTCTATGGTTTGTTTCCTCTTCAAGTAGCCCTAGGCACAGACTGTGGAAAAGCAGTTTCATTGAGAGGGGTTGCCAAGCTTCTAAGAAATAACGAGTTTCCGAAATACCAGCAAATACTTTTTCACCCAATCTTGATGATACTTGGTGGTAATGATCAGTACACAAATCCCACTTGGCTCACCAAATTTTGTTTTGCTAGGTTGAAGCGTTCGTCTACAGTAGCAGTTTTTATATTTAGGTTTCTCTCTGTTCTCTCCTGTATAGATAGATGAATTTGGAACTCTAAATCCAACATGGATTGTAGTAGCTCTTTGAAACTTGACAAAATAAAGGAGTTCTCAGTTCTGTCTCTATGGTTTTTTTCCTCTTCAAGTAGCCCTAGGCTCAGACTGTGGAAAAGCACTTTCATTGAGAGGGGTTGCCAAGCTTCTAAGAAATAACGAGTTTCCGAAATACCAGCAAATATTTTTTCACCCAATCTTGATGATACTTGTTGCTAATGATCAGCACACAAATCCCACTTGGCTCACCAAATTTTGTTCTTCTATGTTGAAGCGTTCGTCTACAGTAGCAGTTTTTATATTTGGGTTTCCCTCTGTTCACTCCTATATAGATGGATGAATTTGGAACTCTAAATCCAAAATGGTTTGTAGTAGCTCTTTGAAACTTGACAAATAAAGGAGTTCTGAGTTTTGTCTCTATGGTTAGTTTCCTCTTCAGGTAGCCCTAGGCACATACTGTGGAAAAGCACATTCATTGAGAGGGGTTGCCAAGCTTCTAAGAAATAACGAGTTTCCGAAATACCAGCAAATATTTTTTCACCCAATCTTGATGATACTTGGTGGTAATGATCAGTACAAAATCCCACTTGGCTCACCAAATTTTGTTCTTCTAGTTTGAAAATTTCGTCTACAGTAGCACTTTTTATATTTAGGTTTCCCTCTGTTCTCTCCTATTTAGATAGATTAATTTGGAACTCTAAATCCAACATGGTTTTTAGTAGCTCTTTGAAACTTGACAATATAAAGGAGTTCTCAGTTTTGTCTCTATGGTTTTTTTCCTCTTCCAGTAGCCCTAGGCACAAACTGTGGAAAAGCACTTTCATTGAGAGGGGTTGCCAAGCTTCTAAGAAATTACGAGTTTCTGAAATACCAGCAAATATTTTTTCACCCAATCTTGATGATACTTGGTGGTAATGATCAGGACACTTATCCCACTTGGCTCATCAAATTTTGTTCTTCTAGTTTGAAGCTTTCGTCTACAGTAGCAGTTTTTATATTTAGGTTTCCCTCTGTTCTCTCCTATTTAGATAGATGAATTTGGAACTCCAAATAAAACATGGTAGTAGTAGCTCTTTGAAACTTGACAAAATAAAGGAGTTCTTACTTTGTCTCTGTGCTTTATTTAATCTTCAAGGAGCCCTAGGCACAGACTGTGGAAAAGCACTTTCATTGAGAGGGGTTGCCAAGCTTCTAAGAAATAACGAGTTTCCGAAATACCAGCAAATATTTTTTCACCCAATCTTGATGATACTTGGTGGTAATGATCAGTACACAAATCCCAATTGGCTCACCAAATTTTGTTCTTCGAGGTTGAAGGGTTCGTCTACAGTAGCAATTTTTATATTTAGGTTTCTCTCTGTTCTCTCCTATATAGATAGATGAATATGGAACTCTAAATCCAACATGGATTGTAGTAGCTCTTTGAAACTTGTCAAAATAAAGGAGTTCTCAGTTTTGTCTCTATGGTTTGTTTCCTCTTCAAGTAGCCCTAGGCACAGACTGTGGAAAAGCACTTTCATTGAGAGGGGTTGCAAAGCTTCTAAGAAATAACGAGTTTCCGAAATACCAGCAAATACTTTTTCACCCAATCTTGATGATACTTGGTGGTAATGATCAGTACACAAATCCCACTTGGCTCACCAAATTTTGTTTTGCTAGGTTGAAGCGTTCGTCTACAGTAGCAGTTTTTATATTTAGGTTTCTCTCTGTTCTCTCCTGTATAGATAGATGAATTTGGAACTCTAAATCTAACATGGATTGTAGTAGCTCTTTGAAACTTGACAAAATAAAGGAGTTCTCAGTTTTGTCTCTATGGTTTGTTTAATCTTCAAGTAGCCCTAGGCTCAGACTGTGGAAAAGCACTTTCATTGAGAGGGGTTGCCAAGCTTCAAAGAAATTACGAATTTCCGAAATACCAGGAAATATTTCTTCACCCAATCTTGAGGATACTTGGTGGTAATGATCAGTACACAAATCCCACTTGGCTCACCAAATTTTTTTCTTCTAGGTTGAAGCGTTCTTCTACAGTAGCAGTTTTTATAATTAGGTTTTCCTCTGTTCTCTCCTATTTAGATAGATGAATTTGGAACTCTAAATCCAACATGGTTTTTAGTAGCTCGGTGAAACTTGACAAAATAAAGGAGTTCTCAGTTTTGTCTCTATGGTTTGTTTCCTCTTCAAGTAGCCCTAGGCACACACTGTGGAAAAGCACTTTCATTGAGAGGGGTTGCCAAGATACCAAGAAATTACGAGTTTCCGAAATACCAGCAAATATTTTTTCACCCAATCTTCATGATACTTGGTGGCAATGATCGGTACAAAATTCCCACTTGACTCACCAAATTTTGTTCTTCTAGGTTGAAGCGTTCGTCTACAGTAGCAGTTTTTATATTTAGGTTTCCCTCTGTTCTCTCCTAAACAGATAGATGATTTTGAACTCTAAATCCAACATGGTTTGTAGTAGTTCTTTGAAACTTGACAAAATAAAGGAGTTCTCAGTTTTGTCTCTATGGTTTGTTTCCTCTTCAACTAGCCCTAGGCACAGACTGTGGAAAAGCACTTTCATTGAGAGGGGTTGCCAAGCTTCTAAGAAATAACGAGTTTCCGAAATACCAGCAAATATTTTTCCACCCAATCTTGATGATACTTGGTGGTAATGATCAGTACACAAATCCCACTTGGCTCACCAAATTTTGTTCTTCTAGGTTGAAGCGTTCGTCTACAGTAGCAGTTTTTATAATTAGGTTTCCCTCTGTTCTCTCCTATACAGATAGATGAATTTGGAATTATAAATCCAACATGGTTTTTAGTAGCTCTTTGAAACTTGACAAAATAATGGAGTTCTCAGTTTTGTCCCTATGGTTTGTTTCCTCTTCAGGTAGCCCTAGGCACAGACTGTGGAAAAGCACTTTCACTGAGAGGGGTTGCCAAGCTTCTAAGAAATAACGAGTTTCCGAAATACCAGAAAATATTTTTTCACCCAATCTTGATGATACTTGGTGGTAATGATCAGTACACAAATCCCACTTGGCTCACCAAATTTTGTTCTTCTAGGTTGAAGGGTTCGTCTACAGTAGAAGTTTTTATATTTAGGTTTCTCTCTGTTCTCTCCTATATAGATAGATGAATTTGGAACTCTAAATCCCAACATGGTTTGTAGTAGCTCTTTGAAACTTGACAAAATAAAGGAGTTCTCAGTTTTGTCTCTATGGTTTGTTTCCTCTTCAAGTAGCCCTAGGCACAGACTGTGGAAAAGCACTTTCATTGAGAGGGCTTGCCAATCTTCTAAGAAATAATGAGTTTCCGAAATACCAGCAAATATTTTTTCACTCAATCTTGATGATACTTGGTGGTAATGATCAGTACACAAATCCCACTTGGCTCACCAAATTTTTTTCTTCTAGGTTGAAGCGTTCGTCTACAGTAGCAGTTTTTATAATTAGGTTTTCCTCTGTTCTCTCCTATTTAGATAGATGAATTTGGAACTCTAAATCCAACAAGGTTTTTAGTAGCTCGGTGAAACTTGACAAAATAAAGGAGTTCTCAGTTTTGTCTCTATGGTTTGTTTCCTCTTCAAGTAGCCCTAGGCACAGACTGTGGAAAAGCACTTTCATTGAGAGGGGTTGCCAAGCTTCTAAGAAATAACGAGTTTCCGAAATACCAGCAAATATTTTTTCACCCAATCTTGATGATACTTGTTGCTAATGATCAGCACACAAATCCCACTTGGCTCACCAAATTTTGTTCTTCTATGTTGAAGCGTTCGTCTACAGTAGCAGTTTTTATATTTAGGTTTCCCTCTGTTCACTCCTATATAGATGGATGAATTTGGAACTCTAAATCCAAAATGGTTTGTAGTAGCTCTTTGAAACTTGACAAATAAAGGAGTTCTGAGTTTTGTCTCTATGGTTAGTTTCCTCTTCAGGTAGCCCTAGGCACATACTGTGGAAAAGCACATTCATTGAGAGGGGTTGCCAAGCTTCTAAGAAATAACGAGTTTCCGAAATACCAGCAAATATTTTTTCACCCAATCTTGATGATACTTGGTGGTAATGATCAGTACAAAATCCCACTTGGCTCACCAAATTTTGTTCTTCTAGTTTGAAATTTTCGTCTACAGTAGCAGTTTTTATATTTAGGTTTCCCTCTGTTCTCTCCTATTTAGATAGATTAATTTGGAACTCTAAATCCAACATGGTTTTTAGTAGCACTTTGAAACTTGACAAAATAAAGGAGTTCTCAGTTTTGTCTCTATGGTTTTTTTCCTCTTCCAGTAGCCCTAGGCACAAACTGTGGAAAAGCACTTTCATTGAGAGGGGTTGCCAAGCTTCTAAGAAATTACGAGTTTCTGAAATACCAGCAAATATTTTTTCACCCAATCTTGATGATACTTGGTGGTAATGATCAGGACACTTATCCCACTTGGCTCATCAAATTTTGTTCTTCTAGTTTGAAGCTTTCGTCTACAGTAGCAGTTTTTATATTTAGGTTTCCCTCTGTTCTCTCCTATTTAGATAGATGAATTTGGAACTCCAAATAAAACATGGTAGTAGTAGCTCTTTGAAACTTGACAAAATAAAGGAGTTCTTACTTTTGTCTCTGTGCTTTATTTAATCTTCAAGGAGCCCTAGGCACAGACTGTGGAAAAGCACTTTCATTGAGAGGGGTTGCCAAGCTTCTAAGAAATAACGAGTTTCCGAAATACCAGCAAATATTTTTTCACCCAATCTTGATGATACTTGGTGGTAATGATCAGTACACAAATCCCAATTGGCTCACCAAATTTTGTTCTTCTAGGTTGTAGGGTTCGTCTACAGTAGCAATTTTTATATTTAGGTTTCTCTCTGTTCTCTCCTATATAGATAGATGAATATGGAACTCTAAATCCAACATGGATTGTAGTAGCTCTTTGAAACTTGTCAAAATAAAGGAGTTCTCAGTTTTGTCTCTATGGTTTGTTTCCTCTTCAAGTAGCCCTAGGCACAGACTGTGGAAAAGCACTTTCATTGAGAGGGGTTGCCAAGCTTCTAAGAAATAACGAGTTTCCGAAATACCAGCAAATACTTTTTCACCCAATCTTGATGATACTTGTTGCTAATGATCAGCACACAAATCCCACTTGGCTCACCAAATTTTGTTCTTCTAGGTTGAAGCGTTCGTCTACAGTAGCAGTTTTTATAATTAGGTTTCCCTCTGTTCTCTCCTATACAGATAGATGAATTTGGAATTATAAATCCAACATGGTTTTTAGTAGCTCTTTGAAACTTGACAAAATAATGGAGTTCTCAGTTTTGTCCCTATGGTTTGTTTCCTCTTCAGGTAGCCCTAGGCACAGACTGTGGACAAGCACTTTCACTGAGAGGGGTTGCCAAGCTTCTAAGAAATAACGAGTTTCCGAAATACCAGAAAATATTTTTTCACCCAATCTTGATGATACTTGGTGGTAATGATCAGTACACAAATCCCACTTGGCTCACCAAATTTTGTTCTTCTAGGTTGAAGGGTTCGTCTACAGTAGAAGTTTTTATATTTAGGTTTCTCTCTGTTCTCTCCTATATAGATAGATGAATTTGGAACTCTAAATCCAACATGGTTTGTAGTAGCTCTTTGAAACTTGACAAAATAAAGGAGTTCTCAGTTTTGTCTCTATGGTTTGTTTCCTCTTCAAGTAGCCCTAGGCACAGACTGTGGAAAAGCACTTTCATTGAGAGGGCTTGCCAATCTTCTAAGAAATAATGAGTTTCCGAAATACCAGCAAATATTTTTTCACTCAATCTTGATGATACTTGGTGGTAATGATCAGTACACAAATCCCACTTGGCTCACCAAATTTTTTTCTTCTAGGTTGAAGCGTTCGTCTACAGTAGCAGTTTTTATAATTAGGTTTTCCTCTGTTCTCTCCTATTTAGATAGATGAATTTGGAACTCTAAATCCAACAAGGTTTTTAGTAGCTCGGTGAAACTTGACAAAATAAAGGAGTTCTCAGTTTTGTCTCTATGGTTTGTTTCCTCTTCAAGTAGCCCTAGGCACAGACTGTGGAAAAGCACTTTCATTGAGAGGGGTTGCCAAGCTTCTAAGAAATAACGAGTTTCCGAAATACCAGCAAATATTTTTTCACCCAATCTTGATGATACTTGTTGCTAATGATCAGCACACAAATCCCACTTGGCTCACCAAATTTTGTTCTTCTATGTTGAAGCGTTCGTCTACAGTAGCAGTTTTTATATTTAGGTTTCCCTCTGTTCACTCCTATATAGATGGATGAATTTGGAACTCTAAATCCAAAATGGTTTGTAGTAGCTCTTTGAAACTTGACAAATAAAGGAGTTCTGAGTTTTGTCTCTATGGTTAGTTTCCTCTTCAGGTAGCCCTAGGCACATACTGTGGAAAAGCACATTCATTGAGAGGGGT
This sequence comes from Callospermophilus lateralis, assembly GCF_048772815.1. Taxonomy (NCBI): domain Eukaryota; kingdom Metazoa; phylum Chordata; class Mammalia; order Rodentia; family Sciuridae; genus Callospermophilus; species Callospermophilus lateralis. The sequence continues at coordinate 56,476 of NW_027515539.1, forward strand.
TGCCAAGCTTCTAAGAAATAACGAGTTTCCGAAATACCAGCAAATATTTTTTCACCCAATCTTGATGATACTTGGTGGTAATGATCAGTACAAAATCCCACTTGGCTCACCAAATTTTGTTCTTCTAGTTTGAAATTTTCGTCTACAGTAGCAGTTTTTATATTTAGGTTTCCCTCTGTTCTCTCCTATTTAGATAGATTAATTTGGAACTCTAAATCCAACATGGTTTTTAGTAGCTCTTTGAAACTTGACAAAATAAAGGAGTTCTCAGTTTTGTCTCTATGGTTTTTTTCCTCTTCCAGTAGCCCTAGGCACAAACTGTGGAAAAGCACTTTCATTGAGAGGGGTTGCCAAGCTTCTAAGAAATTACGAGTTTCTGAAATACCAGCAAATATTTTTTCACCCAATCTTGATGATACTTGGTGGTAATGATCAGGACACTTATCCCACTTGGCTCATCAAATTTTGTTCTTCTAGTTTGAAGCTTTCGTCTACAGTAGCAGTTTTTATATTTAGGTTTCCCTCTGTTCTCTCCTATTTAGATAGATGAATTTGGAACTCCAAATAAAACATGGTAGTAGTAGCTCTTTGAAACTTGACAAAATAAAGGAGTTCTTACTTTTGTCTCTGTGCTTTATTTAATCTTCAAGGAGCCCTAGGCACAGACTGTGGAAAAGCACTTTCATTGAGAGGGGTTGCCAAGCTTCTAAGAAATAACGAGTTTTCGAAATACCAGCAAATATTTTTTCACCCAAACTTGATGATACTTGGTGGTAATGATCAGTACACAAATCCCAATTGGCTCACCAAATTTTGTTCTTCTAGGTTGAAGGGTTCGTCTACAGTAGCAATTTTTATATTTAGGTTTCTCTCTGTTCTCTCCTATATAGATAGATGAATATGGAACTCTAAATCCAACATGGATTGTAGTAGCTCTTTGAAACTTGTCAAAATAAAGGAGTTCTCAGTTTTGTCTCTATGGTTTGTTTCCTCTTCAAGTAGCCCTAGGCACAGACTGTGGAAAAGCACTTTCATTGAGAGGGGTTGCCAAGCTTCTAAGAAATAACGAGTTTCCGAAATACCAGCAAATACTTTTTCACCCAATCTTGATGATACTTGGTGGTAATGATCAGTACACAAATCCCACTTGGCTCACCAAATTTTGTTTTGCTAGGTTGAAGCGTTCGTCTACAGTAGCAGTTTTTATATTTAGGTTTCTCTCTGTTCTCTCCTGTATAGATAGATGAATTTGGAACTCTAAATCTAACATGGATTGTAGTAGCTCTTTGAAACTTGACAAAATAAAGGAGTTCTCAGTTTTGTCTCTATGGTTTGTTTAATCTTCAAGTAGCCCTAGGCTCAGACTGTGGAAAAGCACTTTCATTGAGAGGGGTTGCCAAGCTTCAAAGAAATTACGAATTTCCGAAATACCAGGAAATATTTCTTCACCCAATCTTGAGGATACTTGGTGGTAATGATCAGTACACAAATCCCACTTGGCTCACCAAATTTTTTTCTTCTAGGTTGAAGCGTTCTTCTACAGTAGCAGTTTTTATAATTAGGTTTTCCTCTGTTCTCTCCTATTTAGATAGATGAATTTGGAACACTAAATCCAACATGGTTTTTAGTAGCTCGGTGAAACTTGACAAAATAAAGGAGTTCTCAGTTTTGTCTCTATGGTTTGTTTCCTCTTCAAGTAGCCCTAGGCACACACTGTGGAAAAGCACTTTCATTGAGAGGGGTTGCCAAGATACCAAGAAATTACGAGTTTCCGAAATACCAGCAAATATTTTTTCACCCAATCTTCATGATACTTGGTGGCAATGATCGGTACAAAATTCCCACTTGACTCACCAAATTTTGTTCTTCTAGGTTGAAGCGTTCGTCTACAGTAGCAGTTTTTATATTTAGGTTTCCCTCTGTTCTCTCCTATACAGATAGATGATTTTGAACTCTAAATCCAACATGGTTTGTAGTAGTTCTTTGAAACTTGACAAAATAAAGGAGTTCTCAGTTTTGTCTCTATGGTTTGTTTCCTCTTCAACTAGCCCTAGGCACAGACTGTGGAAAAGCACTTTCATTGAGAGGGGTTGCCAAGCTTCTAAGAAATAACGAGTTTCCGAAATACCAGCAAATATTTTTCCACCCAATCTTGATGATACTTGGTGGTAATGATCAGTACACAAATCCCACTTGGCTCACCAAATTTTGTTCTTCTAGGTTGAAGCGTTCGTCTACAGTAGCAGTTTTTATAATTAGGTTTCCCTCTGTTCTCTCCTATACAGATAGATGAATTTGGAATTATAAATCCAACATGGTTTTTAGTAGCTCTTTGAAACTTGACAAAATAATGGAGTTCTCAGTTTTGTCCCTATGGTTTGTTTCCTCTTCAGGTAGCCCTAGGCACAGACTGTGGACAAGCACTTTCACTGAGAGGGGTTGCCAAGCTTCTAAGAAATAACGAGTTTCCGAAATACCAGAAAATATTTTTTCACCCAATCTTGATGATACTTGGTGGTAATGATCAGTACACAAATCCCACTTGGCTCACCAAATTTTGTTCTTCTAGGTTGAAGGGTTCGTCTACAGTAGAAGTTTTTATATTTAGGTTTCTCTCTGTTCTCTCCTATATAGATAGATGAATTTGGAACTCTAAATCCAACATGGTTTGTAGTAGCTCTTTGAAACTTGACAAAATAAAGGAGTTCTCAGTTTTGTCTCTATGGTTTGTTTCCTCTTCAAGTAGCCCTAGGCACAGACTGTGGAAAAGCACTTTCATTGAGAGGGCTTGCCAATCTTCTAAGAAATAATGAGTTTCCGAAATACCAGCAAATATTTTTTCACTCAATCTTGATGATACTTGGTGGTAATGATCAGTACACAAATCCCACTTGGCTCACCAAATTTTTTTCTTCTAGGTTGAAGCGTTCGTCTACAGTAGCAGTTTTTATAATTAGGTTTTCCTCTGTTCTCTCCTATTTAGATAGATGAATTTGGAACTCTAAATCCAACAAGGTTTTTAGTAGCTCGGTGAAACTTGACAAAATAAAGGAGTTCTCAGTTTTGTCTCTATGGTTTGTTTCCTCTTCAAGTAGCCCTAGGCACAGACTGTGGAAAAGCACTTTCATTGAGAGGGGTTGCCAAGGTTCTAAGAAATAACGAGTTTCCGAAATACCAGCAAATATTTTTTCACCCAATCTTGATGATACTTGTTGCTAATGATCAGCACACAAATCCCACTTGGCTCACCAAATTTTGTTCTTCTATGTTGAAGCGTTCGTCTACAGTAGCAGTTTTTATATTTAGGTTTCCCTCTGTTCACTCCTATATAGATGGATGAATTTGGAACTCTAAATCCAAAATGGTTTGTAGTAGCTCTTTGAAACTTGACAAATAAAGGAGTTCTGAGTTTTGTCTCTATGGTTAGTTTCCTCTTCAGGTAGCCCTAGGCACAGACTGTGGAAAAGCACATTCATTGAGAGGGGTTGCCAAGCTTCTAAGAAATAACGAGTTTCCCAAATACCAGCAAATATTTTTTCACCCAATCTTGATGATACTTGGTGGTAATGATCAGTACAAAATCCCACTTGGCTCACCAAATTTTGTTCTTCTAGTTTGAAACTTTCGTCTACAGTAGCAGTTTTTATATTTAGGTTTCCCTCTGTTCTCTCCTATTTAGATAGATTAATTTGGAACTCTAAATCCAACATGGTTTTTAGTAGCTCTTTGAAACTTGACAAAATAAAGGAGTTCTCAGTTTTGTCTCTATGGTTTTTTTTCTCTTCCAGTAGCCCTAGGCACAAACTGTGGAAAAGCACTTTCATTGAGAGGGGTTGCCAAGCTTCTAAGAAATTACGAGTTTCTGAAATACCAGCAAATATTTTTTCACCCAATCTTGATGATACTTGGTGGTAATGATCAGGACACTTATCCCACTTGGCTCATCAAATTTTGTTCTTCTAGTTTGAAGCTTTCGTCTACAGTAGCAGTTTTTATATTTAGGTTTCCCTCTGTTCTCTCCTATTTAGATAGATGAATTTGGAACTCCAAATAAAATATGGTAGTAGTAGCTCTTTGAAACTTGACAAAATAAAGGAGTTCTTACTTTTGTCTCTGTGCTTTATTTAATCTTCAAGGAGCCCTAGGCACAGACTGTGGAAAAGCACTTTCATTGAGAGGGGTTGCCAAGCTTCTAAGAAATAACGAGTTTCCGAAATACCAGCAAATATTTTTTCACCCAATCTTGATGATACTTGGTGGTAATGATCAGTACAGAAATCCCAATTGGCTCACCAAATTTTGTTCTTCTAGGTTGAAGCGTTCGTCTACAGTAGCAGTTTTTATATATAGTTTTTCCTCTGTTCTCTCCTATATAGAAAGATGAATTTGGAACACTAAATAAAACACGGTTTGTAGTAGCTCTTTGAAACTTGACAAAATAAAGGAGTTCTCAGTTTTGTCTCTATGGTTTGTTTAATCTTCAAGTAGCCCTAGGCTCAGACTGTGGAAAAGCACTTTCATTGAGAGGGGTTGCCAAGCTTCAAAGAAATTACGAATTTCCGAAATACCAGGAAATATTTTTTCACCCAATCTTGAGGATACTTGGTGGTAATGATCAGTACACAAATCCCACTTGGCTCACCAAATTTTTTTCTTCTAGGTTGAAGCGTTCCTCTACAGTAGCAGTTTTTATAATTAGGTGTTCCTCTGTTCTCTCCTATTTAGATAGATGAATTTGGAACTCTAAATCCAACATGGTTTTTAGTAGCTCGGTGAAACTTGACAAAATAAAGGAGTTCTCAGTTTTGTCTCTATGGTTTGTTTCCTCTTCAAGTAGCCCTAGGCACACACTGTGGAAAAGCACTTTCATTGAGAGGGGTTGCCAAGATACCAAGAAATTACGAGTTTCCGAAATACCAGCAAATATTTTTTCACCCAATCTTCATGATACTTGGTGGCAATGATCGGTACAAAATTCCCACTTGACTCACCAAATTTTGTTCTTCTAGGTTGAAGCGTTCGTTTACAGTAGCAGTTTTTATATTTAGGTTTCCCTCTGTTCTCTCCTATACAGATAGATGATTTTGAACTCTAAATCCAACATGGTTTGTAGTAGTTCTTTGAAACTTGAAAAAATAAAGGAGTTCCTAGTTTTGTCTCTATGGTTTGTTTCCTCTTCAAGTAGCCCTATGCACAGACTGTGGAAAAGCACTTTCATTGGAGAGGTTGCCATGCTTCTAAGAAATAACGAGTTCCCGAAATACCAGCAAATATTTTTTCACCCAATCTTGATGATACTTGGTGCTAATGATCAGTACACAAATCCCACTTGGCTTACCAAATTTTGTTCTTCTAGGTTGAAGCGTTCGTCTACAGTAGCAGTTTTTATATTTAGGTTTCCCTCTGTTCTCTCATATATAGATAGATGAATTTGGAACTCTAAATCCAACATGGTTTGTAGTAGCTCTTTGAAACTTGACAAAATAAAGGAGTTCTCAGTTTTGTCTCTATGGTTTGATTCCTCTTCAAGTAGCCCTAGGCACAGACTGTGGAAAAGCACTTTCATTGAGAGGGGTTGCCAAGCTTCTAAGAAATAACGAGTTTCCGAAATACCAGCAAATATTTTTTCACCCAATCTTGATGATACTTGGTGGTAATGATCAGTACACAAATCCCACTTGGCTCACCAAATTTTGTTCTCCTAGGTTGAAGCGTTCGTCAACAGTAGCAGTTTTTACATTTACGTTTCCCTCTGTTCTCTCCTATTTAGATAGATGAATTTGGAACTCTAAATCCAACATGGTTTGTAGTAGCTCTTTGAAACTTGACAAAATAAAGGAGTTCTCAGTTTTGTCTCTATGGTTTGTTTCCTCTTCAAGTAGCCCTTGGCACAGACTGTGGAAAAGCACATTCATTGAGAGGGGTTGCCAAGCTTCTAAGAAATAACGAGTTTCCGAAATACCAGCAAAAATTTTTTCACCCAATCTTGATGATACTTGTTGCTAATGATCAGTACACAAATCCCACTTGGCTCACCAAATTTTGTTCTTCAAGGTTGAAGCTTTCTTCTACAGTAGCAGTTTTTATATTTAGGTTTCCCTCTGTTCTCTCCTATTTAGATAGATGAATTTGGAACTCCAAATAAATCATGGTTTGTAGTAGCTCTTTGAAACTTGACAAAATAAAGGAGTTCTTACTTTTGTCTCTGTGGTTTGTTTAATCTTCAAGGAGCCCAAGGCACAGACTGTGGAAAAGCACTTTCATTGAGAGGGGTTGCCAAGCTTCTAAGAAATAAAGAGTTTCCGAAATACCAGCAAATATTTTTTCACCCAATCTTGATGATAATTGGTGCTAATGATCAGTCCACAAATCCCACTTGGCTCACCATATTTTGTTCTTCTAGATTGAAGCGTTTGTCTACAGTAGCAGTTTTTATATTTAGGTTTCCCTCTGTTCTCTCCTATACAGATAGATGAATTTGGAATTCTAAATCCAACATGGTTTTTAGTAGCTCTTTGAAACTTGACAAAATAAAGGAGTTCTCAGTTTTGTCCCTATGGTTTGTTTCCTCTTCAGGTAGCCCTAGGCACAGACTGTGGAAAAGCACTTTCACTGAGAGGGGTTGCCAAGCTTCTAAGAAATAACGAGTTTCCGAAATACCAGCAAATATTTTTTCACCCAATCTTGATGATACTTGTTGCTAATGATCAGTACACAAATCCCACTTGGCTCACCAAATTTTGTTCTTCTAGTTTGAAACTTTCGTCTAAAGTAGCAGTTTTTATATTTAGGTTTCCCTCTGTTCTCTCCTATTTAGATAGATTAATTTTGAACTCTAAATCCAACATGGTTTTTAGTAGCTCTTTGAAACTTGACAAAATAAAGGAGTTCTCAGTTTTTTCTCTATGGTTTTTTTCCTCTTCCAGTTGCCCTAAGCACAAACTGTGGAAAAACACTTTCATTGAGAGGGGTTGCCAAGCTTCTAAGAAATTACGAGTTTCTGAAATACCAGCAAATATTTTTTCACCCAATCTTGATGATACTTGGTGGTAATGATCAGGACACCAATCCCGCTTGGATCACCAAATTTTGTTCTTCTAGGTTGAAGCGTTCGTCTACAGTAGCAGTTTTTATATTTAGGTTTCCCTCTGTTCTCTCATATATAGATAGATGAATTTGGAACTCTAAATCCAACATGGTTTGTAATAGCTCTTTGAAACTTGACAAAATAAAGGAGTTCTCAGTTTTGTCTCTATGGTTTGTTTCCTCTTCAAGTAGCCCTATGCACAGACTGTGGAAAAGCACTTTCATTGAGGGGGGTTGCCAAGCTTCTAAGAAATAACGAGTTTTCGAAATACCAGCAAATATTTTTTCACCCAATCTTGATGATACTTGTTGCTAATGATCAGTACACAAATCCCACTTGGCTCACCAAATTTTGTTCTTCTAGGTTGAAGCGTTCGTCTACAGGAGCAGTTTTTATATTTAGGTTTCCCTCTATTCTCTCCTATATAGATGGATGAATTTGGAACTCTAAATCCAACATGGTTTGTAGTAGCTCTTTGAAACTTGACAAAATAAAGGAGTTCTCACTTTTGTCTCTATGGTTTGATTCCTCTTCAAGTAGCCCTAGGCACAGACTGTGGAAAAGCACTTTCATTGAGAGGGGTTGCCAAGCTTCTAAGAAATAACGAGTTTCCGAAATACCAGCAAATATTTTTTCACCCAATCTTGATGATACTTGGTGGTAATCATCAGTACACAAATCCCACTTGGCTCACCAAATTTTGTTCTTCTAGGTTGAAGCGTTCGTCTACAGTAGCAGTTTTTATATTTAGGTTTCTCTCTGTTCTCTCTTGTATAGATAGATGAATTTGGAACTCTAAATCCAACATGGATTGTAGTAGCTCTTTGAAACTTGACAAAATAAAGGAGTTCTCAGTTTTGTCTCTATGGTTTGTTTCCTCTTCCAGTAGCCCTAATCACAGACTGTGGAAAAGCACTTTCATTGAGAGGGGTTGCCAATCTTCTAAGAAATAACGAGTTTCCGAAATACCAGCAAATATTTTTTCTCCCAATCTTGATGATACTTGGTGTTAATGATCAGTACACAAATCCCACTTGGCTCACCAAATTTTGTTCTTCAAGGTTGAAGCTTTCTTCTACAGTAGCAGTTTTTATATTTAGGTTTCCCTCTGTTCTCTCCTATTTAGATAGATGAATTTGGAACACTAAATAAAACACGGTTTGTAGTAGCTCTTTGAAACTTGACAAAATAAAGGAGTTCTCAGTTTTGTCTCTATGGTTTGTTTAATCTTCAAGTAGCCCTAGGCTCAGACTGTGGAAAAGCACTTTCATTGAGAGGGGTTGCCAAGCTTCAAAGAAATTACGAATTTCCGAAATACCAGGAAATATTTTTTCACCCAATCTTGAGGATACTTGGTGGTAATGATCAGTACACAAATCCCACTTGGCTCACCAAATTTTTTTCTTCTAGGTTGAAGCGTTCTTCTACAGTAGCAGTTTTTATAATTAGGTGTTCCTCTGTTCTCTCCTATTTATATAGATGAATTTGGAACTCTAAATCCAACATGGTTTTTAGTAGCTCGGTGAAACTTGACAAAATAAAGGAGTTCTCAGTTTTGTCTCTATGGTTTGTTTCCTCTTCAAGTAGCCCTAGGCACACACTGTGGAAAAGCACTTTCATTGAGAGGGGTTGCCAAGATACCAAGAAATTACGAGTTTCCGAAATACCAGCAAATATTTTTTCACCCAATCTTCATGATACTTGGTGGCAATGATCGGTACAAAATTCCCACTTGACTCACCAAATTTTGTTCTTCTAGGTTGAAGCGTTCGTTTACAGTAGCAGTTTTTATATTTAGGTTTCCCTCTGTTCTCTCCTATACAGATAGATGAATTTTGGAATTCTAAATCCAACATGGTTTTTAGTAGCTCTTTGAAACTTGACAAAATAAAGGAGTTCTCAGTTTTGTCCCTATGGTTTGTTTCCTCTTCAGGTAGCCCTAGGCACAGACTGTGGAAAAGCACTTTCACTGAGAGGGGTTGCCAAGCTTCTAAGAAATAACGAGTTTCCGAAATACCAGCAAATATTTTTTCACCCAATCTTGATGATACTTGGTGGTAATGATCAGTACACAAATCCCACTTGGCTCACCAAATTTTGTTCTTCTAGTTTGAAGGGTTCGTCTACAGTAGAAGTTTTTATATTTAGGTTTCTCTCTGTTCTCTCCTATATAGATAGATGAATTTGGAACTCTAATTCCAACATGGATTGTAGTAGCTCTTTGAAACTTGTCAAAATAAAGGAGTTCTCAGTTTTGTCTCTATGGTTTGTTTCCTCTTCAAGTAGCCCTAGGCACAGACTGTGGAAAAGCACTTTAATTGAGAGGGGTTGCCAAGCTTCTAAGAAATAACGAGTTTCCGAAATACCAGCAAATATTTTTTCACCCAATCTTGATGATACTTGTTGCTAATGATCAGTACACAAATCCCACTTGGCTCACCAAATTTTGTTCTTCTAGTTTGAAACTTTCGTCTAAAGTAGCAGTTTTTATATTTAGGTTTCCCTCTGTTCTCTCCTATTTAGATAGATTAATTTTGAACTCTAAATCCAACATGGTTTTTAGTAGCTCTTTGAAACTTGACAAAATAAAGGAGTTCTCAGTTTTGTCTCTATGGTTTTTTTCCTCTTCCAGTTGCCCTAAGCACAAACTGTGGAAAAACACTTTCATTGAGAGGGGTTGCCAAGCTTCTAAGAAATTACGAGTTTCTGAAATACCAGCAAATATTTTTTCACCCAATCTTGATGATACTTGGTGGTAATGATCAGGACACCAATCCCGCTTGGATCACCAAATTTTGTTCTTCTAGGTTGAAGCGTTCGTCTACAGTAGCAGTTTTTATATTTAGGTTTCCCTCTGTTCTCTCATATATAGATAGATGAATTTGGAACTCTAAATCCAACATGGTTTGTAATAGCTCTTTGAAACTTGACAAAATAAAGGAGTTCTCAGTTTTGTCTCTATGGTTTGTTTCCTCTTCAAGTAGCCCTATGCACAGACTGTGGAAAAGCACTTTCATTGAGGGGGGTTGCCAAGCTTCTAAGAAATAACGAGTTTCCGAAATACCAGCAAATATTTTTTCACCCAATCTTGATGATACTTGTTGCTAATGATCAGTACACAAATCCCACTTGGCTCACCAAATTTTGTTCTTCTAGGTTGAAGCGTTCGTCTACAGGAGCAGTTTTTATATTTAGGTTTCCCTCTATTCTCTCCTATATAGATGGATGAATTTGGAACTCTAAATCCAACATGGTTTGTAGTAGCTCTTTGAAACTTGACAAAATAAAGGAGTTCTCACTTTTGTCTCTATGGTTTGATTCCTCTTCAAGTAGCCCTAGGCACAGACTGTGGAAAAGCACTTTCATTGAGAGGGGTTGCCAAGCTTCTAAGAAATAACGAGTTTCCGAAATACCAGCAAATATTTTTTCACCCAATCTTGATGATACTTGGTGGTAATGATCAGTACACAAATCCCAATTGGCTCACCAAATTTTGTTCTTCTAGGTTGAAGGGTTCGTCTACAGTAGCAATTTTTATATTTAGGTTTCTCTCTGTTCTCTCCTATATAGATAGATGAATATGAAACTCTAAATCCAACATGGATTGTAGTAGCTCTTTGAAACTTGTCAAAATAAAGGAGTTCTCAGTTTTGTCTCTATGGTTTGTTTCCTCTTCAAGTAGCCCTAGGCACAGACTGTGGAAAAGCACTTTCATTGAGAGGGGTTGCCAAGCTTCTAAGAAATAACGAGTTTCCGAAATACCAGCAAATACTTTTTCACCCAATTTTGATGATACTTGGTGGTAATGATCAGTACACAAATCCCACTTGGCTCACCAAATTTTGTTCTTCTAGGTTGAAGCGTTCGTCTACAGTAGCAGTTTTTATATTTAGGTTTCTCTCTGTTCTCTCCTGTATAGATAGATGAATTGGGAACTCTAAATCCAACATGGATTGTAGTAGCTCTTTGAAACTTGACAAAATAAAGGAGTTCTCAGTTTTGTCTCTATGGTTTGTTTCCTCTTCCAGTAGCCCTAATCACAGACTGTGGAAAAGCACTTTCATTGAGAGGGGTTGCCAATCTTCTAAGAAATAACGAGTTTCCGAAATACCAGCAAATATTTTTTCACCCAATCTTGATGATACTTGGTGTTAATGATCAGTACAAAAATCCCACTTGGATCACCAAATTTTGTTCTTCTAGGTTGAAGCGTTCGTCTACAGTAGCAGTTTTTATATATAGTTTTTCCTCTGTTCTCTCCTATATAGAAAGATGAATTTGGAACACTAAATAAAACACGGTTTGTAGTAGCTCTTTGAAACTTGACAAAATAAAGGAGTTCTCAGTTTTGTCTCTATGGTTTGTTTAATCTTCAAGTAGCCCTAGGCTCAGACTGTGGAAAAGCACTTTCATTGAGAGGGGTTGCCAAGCTTCAAAGAAATTACGAATTTCCGAAATACCAGGAAATATTTTTTCACCCAATCTTGAGGATACTTGGTGGTAATGATCAGTACACAAATCCCACTTGGCTCACCAAATTTTTTTCTTCTAGGTTGAAGCGTTCTTCTACAGTAGCAGTTTTTATAATTAGGTTTTCCTCTGTTCTCTCCTATTTAGATAGATGAATTTGGAACTCTAAATCCAACATGGTTTTTAGTAGCTCGGTGAAACTTGACAAAATAAAGGAGTTCTCAGTTTTGTCTCTATGGTTTGTTTCCTCTTCAAGTAGCCCTAGGCACACACTGTGGAAAAGCACTTTCATTGAGAGGGGTTGCCAAGATACCAAGAAATTACGAGTTTCCGAAATACCAGCAAATATTTTTTCACCCAATCTTCATGATACTTGGTGGCAATGATCGGTACAAAATTCCCACTTGACTCACCAAATTTTGTTCTTCTAGGTTGAAGCGTTCGTTTACAGTAGCAGTTTTTATATTTAGGTTTCCCTCTGTTCTCTCCTATACAGATAGATGATTTTGAACTCTAAATCCAACATGGTTTGTAGTAGTTCTTTGAAACTTGAAAAAAAAAAGGAGTTCCTAGTTTTGTCTCTATGGTTTGTTTCCTCTTCAAGTAGCCCTATGCACAGACTGTGGAAAAGCACTTTCATTGGAGAGGTTGCCATGCTTCTAAGAAATAACGAGTTCCCGAAATACCAGCAAATATTTTTTCACCCAATCTTGATGATACTTGGTGCTAATGATCAGTACACAAATCCCACTTGGCTTACCAAATTTTGTTCTTCTAGGTTGAAGCGTTCGTCTACAGTAGCAGTTTTTATATTTAGGTTTCCCTCTGTTCTCTCATATATAGATAGATGAATTTGGAACTCTAAATCCAACATGGTTTGTAGTAGCTCTTTGAAACTTGACAAAATAAAGGAGTTCTCAGTTTTGTCTCTATGGTTTGTTTCCTCTTCAAGTAGCCCTATGCACAGACTGTGGAAAAGCACTTTCATTGAGGGCGGTTGCCAAGCTTCTAAGAAATAACGAGTTTCCGAAATACCAGCAAATATTTTTTCACCCAATCTTGATGATACTTGTTGCTAATGATCAGTACACAAATCCCACTTGGCTCACCAAATTTTGTTCTTCTAGGTTGAAGCGTTCGTCTACAGGAGCAGTTTTTATATTTAGGTTTCCCTCTATTCTCTCCTATATAGATGGATGAATTTGGAACTCTAAATCAAACATGGTTTGTAGTAGCTCTTTGAAACTTGACAAAATAAAGGAGTTCTCACTTTTGTCTCTATGGTTTGATTCCTCTTCAAGTAGCCCTAGGCACAGACTGTGGAAAAGCAGTTTCATTGAGAGGGGTTGCCAAGCTTCTAAGAAATAACGAGTTTCCGAAATACCAGCAAATATTTTTTCACCCAATCTTGATGATACTTGGTGGTAATGATCAGTACACAAATCCCACTTGGCTCACCAAATTTTGTTCTCCTAGGTTGAAGCGTTCGTCAACAGTAGCAGTTTTTACATTTACGTTTCCCTCTGTTCTCTCCTATTTAGATAGATGAATTTGGAACTCTAAATCCAACATGGTTTGTAGTAGCTCTTTGAAACTTGACAAAATAAAGGAGTTCTCAGTTTTGTCTCTATGGTTTGTTTCCTCTTCAAGTAGCCCTAGGCACAGACTGTGGAAAAGCACTTTCATTGAGAGGGGTTGCCAAGCTTCTAAGAAATAACGAGTTTCCGAAATACCAGCAAATATTTTTTCACCCAATCTTGATGATACTTGGTGGTAATGATCAGTACACCAATCCCACTTGGCTCACCAAATTTTGTTCTTCTAGTTTGAAACTTTCGTCTACAGTAGCAGTTTTTATATTTAGGTTTCCCTCTGTTCTCTCCTATTTAGAGAGATGAATTTGGAACTCTAAATCCAACATGGTTTGTAGTAGCTCTTTGAAACTTGACAAAATAGAGGAGTTCTCAGTTTTGTCTCTATGGTTTGTTTCCTCTTCAAGTAGCCCTAGGCACAGACTGTGGAAAAGCACTTTCATTGAGAGGGGTTGCCAAGGTTCTAAGAAATAACGAGTTTCCGAAATACCAGCAAATATTTTTTCACCCAATCTTGATGATACTTGTTGCTAATGATCAGTACACAAATCCCACTTGGCTCACCAAATTTTGTTCTTCAAGGTTGAAGCTTTCTTCTACAGTAGCAGTTTTTATATTTAGGTTTCCCTCTGTTCTCTCCTATTTAGATAGATGAATTTGGAACTCCAAATAAATCATGGTTTGTAGTAGCTCTTTGAAACTTGACAAAATAAAGGAGTTCTTACTTTTGTCTCTGTGGTTTGTTTAATCTTCAAGGAGCCCAAGGCACAGACTGTGGAAAAGCACTTTCATTGAGAGGGGTTGCCAAGCTTCTGAGAAATAAAGAGTTTCCGAAATACCAGCAAATATTTTTTCACCCAATCTAGATGATAATTGGTGCTAATGATCAGTACACAAATCCCACTTGGCTCACGATATTTTGTTCTTCTAGATTGAAGCGTTTGTCTACAGTAGCAGTTTTTATATTTAGGTTTCCCTCTGTTCTCTCCTATACAGATAGATGAATTTGGAATTCTAAATCCAACATGGTTTTTAGTAGCTCCTTGAAACTTGACAAAATAAAGGAGTTCTCAGTTTTGTCCCTATGGTTTGTTTCCTCTTCAGGTAGCCCTAGGCACAGACTGTGGAAAAGCACTTTCACTGAGAGGGGTTGCCAAGCTTCTAAGAAATAACGAGTTTCCGAAATACCAGCAAATATTTTTTCACCCAATCTTGATGATACTTGGTGGTAATGATCAGTACACAAATCCCACTTGGCTCACCAAATTTTGTTCTTCTAGTTTGAAACTTTCGTCTAAAGTAGCAGTTTTTATATTTAGGTTTCCCTCTGTTCTCTCCTATTTAGATAGATTAATTTGGAACTCTAAATCCAACATGGTTTTTAGTAGCTCTTTGAAACTTGACAAAATAAAGGAGTTCTCAGTTTTGTCTCTATGGTTTTTTTCCTCTTCCAGTTGCCCTAAGCACAAACTGTGGAAAAGCACTTTCATTGAGAGGGGTTGCCAAGCTTCTAAGAAATTACGAGTTTCTGAAATACCAGCAAATATTTTTTCACCCAATCTTGATGATACTTGGTGGTAATGATCAGGACACCAATCCCGCTTGGCTCACCAAATTTTGTTCTTCTAGTTTGAAACTTTCGTCTACAGTAGCAGTTTTTATATTTAGGTTTCCCTCTGTTCTCTCATATATAGATAGATGAATTTGGAACTCTAAATCCAACATGGTTTGTAGTAGCTCTTTGAAACTTGACAAAATAAAGGAGTTCTCAGTTTTGTCTCTATGGTTTGTTTCCTCTTCAAGTATCCCTATGCACAGACTGTGGAAAAGCACTTTCATTGAGGGGGGTTGCCAAGCTTCTAAGAAATAACGAGTTTCCGAAATACCAGCAAATATTTTTTCACCCAATCTTGATGATACTTGTTGCTAATGATCAGTACACAAATCCCACTTGGCTCACCAAATTTTGTTCTTCTAGGTTGAAGCGTTCGTCTACAGTAGCAGTTTTTATATTTAGGTTTCCCTCTATTCTCTCCTATATAGATGGATGAATTTGGAACTCTAAATCAAACATGGTTTGTAGTAGCTCTTTGAAACTTGACAAAATAAAGGAGTTCTCACTTTTGTCTCTATGGTTTGATTCCTCTTCAAGTAGCCCTAGGCACAGACTGTGGAAAAGCACTTTCATTGAGAGGGGTTGCCAAGCTTCTAAGAAATAACGAGTTTCCGAAATACCAGCAAATATTTTTTCACCCAATCTTGATGATACTTGGTGGTAATGATCAGTACACAAATCCCACTTGGCTCACCAAATTTTGTTCTCCTAGGTTGAAGCGTTCGTCAACAGTAGCAGTTTTTACATTTACGTTTCCCTCTGTTCTCTCCTATTTAGATAGATGAATTTGGAACTCTAAATCCAACATGGTTTGTAGTAGCTCTTTGAAACTTGACAAAATAAAGGAGTTCTCAGTTTTGTCTCTATGGTTTGTTTCCTCTTCAAGTAGCCCTTGGCACAGACTGTGGAAAAGCACATTCATTGAGAGGGGTTGCCAAGCTTCTATGAAATAACGAGTTTCCGAAATACCAGCAAATATTTTTTCACCCAATCTTGATGATACTTGTTGCTAATGATCAGTACACAAATCCCACTTGGCTCACCAAATTTTGTTCTTCAAGGTTGAAGCTTTCTTCTACAGTAGCAGTTTTTATATTTAGGTTTCCCTCTGTTCTCTCCTATTTAGATAGATGAATTTGGAACTCCAAATAAATCATGGTTTGTAGTAGCTCTTTGAAACTTGACAAAATAAAGGAGTTCTTACTTTTGTCTCTGTGGTTTGTTTAATCTTCAAGGAGCCCAAGGCACAGACTGTGGAAAAGCACTTTCATTGAGAGGGGTTGCCAAGCTTCTAAGAAATAAAGAGTTTCCGAAATACCAGCAAATATTTTTTCACCCAATCTTGATGATAATTGGTGCTAATGATCAGTACACAAATCCCACTTGGCTCACCATATTTTGTTCTTCTAGATTGAAGCGTTTGTCTACAGTAGCAGTTTTTATATTTAGGTTTCCCTCTGTTCTCTCCTATACGGATAGATGAATTTGGAATTCTAAATCCAACATGGTTTTTAGTAGCTCTTTGAAACTTGACAAAATAAAGGAGTTCTCAGTTTTGTCCCTATGGTTTGTTTCCTCTTCAGGTAGCCCTAGGCACAGACTGTGGAAAAGCACTTTCACTGGGAGGGGTTGCCAAGCTTCTAAGAAATAACGAGTTTCCGAAATACCAGCAAATATTTTTTCACCCAATCTTGATGATACTTGGTGGTAATGATCAGTACACAAATCCCACTTGGCTCACCAAATTTTGTTCTTCTAGTTTGAAGGGTTCGTCTACAGTAGAAGTTTTTATATTTAGGTTTCTCTCTGTTCTCTCCTATATAGATAGATGAATTTGGAACTCTAAATCCAACATGGATTGTAGTAGCTCTTTGAAACTTGTCAAAATAAAGGAGTTCTCAGTTTTGTCTCTATGGTTTGTTTCCTCTTCAAGTAGCCCTAGGCACAGACTGTGGAAAAGCACTTTAATTGAGAGGGGTTGCCAAGCTTCTAAGAAATAACGAGTTTCCGAAATACCAGCAAATATTTTTTCACCCAATCTTGATGATACTTGGTGGTAATGATCAGTACACAAACCCCACTTGGCTCACCAAATTTTGTTCTTCGAGGTTTAAGCGTTCGTCTAAAGTAGCAGTTTTTATATTTAGGCTTCACTCTGTTCTCTCCTATGTAGATAGATGATTTGGGAACTCTAAATCCAAAATGGTTTGTAGTCCCTCTTTGAAACTATACAAAAAAAGTAGTTCTCAGTTTTGTCTCTATGGTTTGTTTCCTCTTCAAGTAGCCCTAGGCACAGACTGTGGAAAAGCACTTTCATATGAGGGGTTGCCAAGTTCTAAGAAATAACGATTTTCTGAAATACCAGCAAATATTTTTTCAACCAATCTTGATGATAATTGCTGGTAATGATCAGAAGACAAATCCCACATGGCTCACCAAATTTTGTTCTTCTAGTTTGAAACTTTCGTCTACAATAGCAGTTTTTATATTTAGGTTTCCCTCTGTTCTCTCCTATTTACATAGATTAATTTGGAACTCTAAATCCAACATGGTTTGTAGTAGCTCTTTGAAACTTGACAAAATAAAGGAGTTCTCAGTTTTGTCTCTATGGTTTGTTTCCTCTTCAAGTAGCCCTAGGCACAGACTGTGGAAAAGCAATTTCATTGAGAGAGGTTGCCCAACTTCTAAGAAATAACGAGTTTCCGAAATACCAGCAAATATTTTTTCACCCAATCTTGATGATACTTGGGGGTAATGATCAGTACACAAATCTCACTTGGCTCACCATATTTTGTTCTTCTAGATTGAAGCGTTTGTCTACAGTAGCAGTTTTTATATTTAGGTTTCCCTCTGTTCTCTCCTATACAGATAGATGAATTTGGAATTCTAAATACAACATGGTTTTTAGTAGCTCTTTGAAACTTGACAAAATAAAAAAGTTCAAAGTTTTGTCCCTATGGTTTGTTTCCTCTTCAGGTAGCCCTAGGCACAGACTGTGGAAAAGCACTTTCACTGAGAGGGGTTGCCAAGCTTCTAAGAAATAACGAGTTTCCGAAATACCAGCAAATATTTTTTCACCCAATCTCGATGATACTTAGTGGTAATGATCAGTACACAAATCCCACTTGGATCACCAAATTTTGTTCTTCTAGTTTGAAGGGTTCGTCTACAATAGAAGTTTTTATATTTAGGTTTCTCTCTGTTCTCTCCTATATAGATAGATGAATTTGGAACTCTAAATCCAACATGGATTGTAGTAGCTCTTTGAAACTTGTCAAAATAAAGGAGTTCTCAGTTTTGTCTCTATGGTTTGTTTCCTCTTCAAGTAGCCCTAGGCACAGACTGTGGAAAAGCAATTTAATTGAGAGGGGTTGCCAAGCTTCTAAGAAATAACGAGTTTCCGAAATACCAGCAAATATTTTTTCACCCAATCTTGATGATACTTGGTGGTAATGATCAGTACACAAATCCCACTTGGCTCACCAAATTTTGTTCTCCTAGTTTGAAGCGTTCGTCTACAGTAGCAGTTTTTATTTTTAGGTTTCACTCTGTTCTCTGATATATAGATAGATGAATTTGGAACTCTCAATCCAACATGGTTTGTAGTAGCTCTTTGAAACTTGACAAAATAAAGGAGTTCTCAGTTTTGTCTCTATGGTTTGTTTCCTCTTCAAGTAGCCCTAGGCACAGACTGTGGAAAAGCACTTTCATTGAAAGGGGTTGCCCAGTTTCCAAGACATTACGAGTTTCCGAAATACCAGCAAATATTTTTTCACCCAATCTTGATGATACTTGGTGGTAATGATCAGTACACAAATCCCACTTGGGACACCAAATTTAGTTTATCTAGGTTGAAGCGTTCGTCTACCGTAGCAGTTTTATATTTAGGTTACCGTCTGTTTTCTCCTATATAGATAGATAAATTTGGAACTCTAAATCCAACATGGTTTGTAGTAGCTCTTTGAAACTTGACAAAATAAAGGAGTTCTCCGTTTTGTCTCTATGGGTTTGTTTCCTCTTCAAGTAGCCCTAAGCAGAGACTGTGGAAAAGCACTTTCATTGAAAGGGGTTGCCAAGCATCCAAGAAATTACGTGTTTCCGAAATACCAGCAAATATTTTTTCACCCAATCTTGATGATACGTGGTGGTAATGAAAAGTACACAAATCCCACTTGGCTCACCAAATTTTGTTTTGCTAGGTCGAAGCATTCGTTTACAGTAGCAGTTTTATTTTCAGGTTTCACTCTGTTCTCTCCTATGTAGATATATTAATTTGGAACACTAAATCCAACATGGTTTGTAGAAGCTCTTTGAAACTTGACAAAAAAAAAGGAGTTCTCAGTTTTGTCTCTATGGTTTGTTTCCTCTTCAATTAGCCCTAAGCAGAGACTGTGGAAAAGCACTTTCATTGAAAGGGGTTGCCCAGCTTCCAAGAGATTACGAGTTTCCGACATATCAGCAAATATTTTTTCACCCAAACTTGATGATACGTGGTGGTAATGAAAAGTACACAAATCCCACTTGGCTCACCAAATTTTGTTCTGCTAGGTTGAAGCGTTCCTTTACAATAGCAGTTTTTATATTTAGGTTTCCCTCTGTTCTCTCCTATATAGATAGATGAATTTAGAACACTAAATCCAACATGGTTTGTAGTAGCTCTTTGAAACTTGACAAAATAAAGTAGTTCTCAGTTTTGTCTCTATGGTTTGTTTTCCCTTCAAGTTTCCCTAGGCATAGACTGTGGAAAAGCACTTTTTTGAGAGGGGTTGCCAAGCTTCTAAGAAATAACAAGTTTCCGAAATAACAGCAAATATTTTTTCACCCAATCTTGATGATACTTGGTGGTAATGATCAGTACACAAACCCCACTTGGCTCACCAAATTTTGTTCTTCGAGGTTTAAGCGTTCGTCTAAAGTAGCAGTTTTTATATTTAGGCTTCACTCTGTTCTCTCCTATGTAGATAGATGATTTGGGAACTCTAAATCCAACATGGTTTGTAGTCCCTCTTTGAAACTATACAAAAAAAGTAGTTCTCAGTTTTGTCTCTATGGTTTGTTTCCTCTTCAAGTAGCCCTAGGCACAGACTGTGGAAAAGCACTTTCATATGAGGGGTTGCCAAGTTCTAAGAAATAACGATTTTCTGAAATACCAGCAAATATTTTTTCAACCAATCTTGATGATAATTGCTGGTAATGATC